>NW_010402470.1:55181-56429 GCF_000710305.1 Buceros rhinoceros silvestris | reverse complement strand
GCAGGAGGAGAGTCAAAACAACAAAGAAAGATCCAGCTAACCAGGCACTCAAGAAATACGCAGTGTGAGGTGACCCTTGCACACTTGCAGCTAAGCCTAGAGGCATAGCGAGGGGCTTGAGCTCACCAAGGTTTCCAAACTCTACCCAAACCAGCACCAAGTTGCCATTGCCCCAGCTCGTGCAGCAGAAGCAGATGTACGGTGCCAGCGACTACCAGCATCCTGATACACTTCGACCACATACACGTAGCTGGGGAGAAGATAAGCCAGGACTTTGAACTCTGCACTGCTTGCTCTGCAGGCACTAAGCAAGCACCACGCTCACATGCGTGTTACCCTGCAACCTCATGGGTTCGGCATGACCCTGTTTTAACACTTTCCCAGGCACGTTCCTCCCACTCCCTTTGCAATACCTGGCTGCAAAAGCTCCGTGGGATCTCGGGCATCCCCAGAGATGAGCAGCTCTGGGGCTGTTTGGAGGGGAGAAGAAAGGATGGGGGTAAGGGAGATACAGGAAGGGGGCAATAGAGATGGCCAATGTTGAGCAACAAATTGGGGGTGGGATGTAAAAATAAAAACCAACGACCTTCAAATCTACAGAGGGCTTTTTGGTTTTGTTTGGCTTTTGCATTAAGCAGTCTGTTACCTGACCCACCGAGAGCCAGCTGGCCCCAGGTGAGCTGCTGCCTGCGTACACATTTATTTAGGTCTTATTTTGGCAGGCAAACTCCCTGTCGCGGTGGCAACGCAGGAAACACTTATTGTTTTACATGTTTACAAACAGCCCCTTCAGATCTCCCTTCCCTCTCTGTCCCCTGAGGTAATATGTATTGTAATAAATTCATAATTCGCATTACGATGATTTAAACAGCTTTGGAGTGGCATGTTTTAGTGCCTTGATTCAATTGTCTGCCTTGCGAACTGACAGCCTGCGCGCTGCAACTCCCTGGCGGTGGGAAGCTGCTCCCTCACACAAACAGGGATAAACATGCAGGAAGAGTCACACTTAGAAAAGGAAGCAGGAACAACGTCATGTAAGCTCTTCGCCAAGGAGATGGGATAAATACTGCCATCTCGCCCCAAGCACATCCCTGCGATACAAAGCTTCATGTTTGCGGTTGCCTTCGGACAGCGCCATCGGGGAGCAGCTTTTCATTACGTTTATGATACATTCCCACCATCCAGGCAAAAATATCCTAGCAAGCTTCTTCAATTCATACCTTGCAAGATGTACAGAAAGGAAGGCAG
>NW_010402470.1:48900-55072 GCF_000710305.1 Buceros rhinoceros silvestris | reverse complement strand
GAACCGCTGCGAGGTAGGAGACAGAACTGCATGTCAGAGGAAATGGCACAGGAGTTCCTAACCGTTTAAAGATCTCAAGCAATGAAAACCCACTCACAAAATATCAGTACTTGTGCTGTTGTCATGACACAAAGAAATTTTCCTACAACATGACAGCAAAAGTCAGCTTTTAAATACGGTAATGACTGCCTTAAAAGGTAAGGAGGCTGCATGCAAATACGTACTAGATCTTGGGTAACTGCTGCACTAACCCCAAACCGCTTTCATAAGCATTCACAAGCTGTTCGTCACTAGCCGCTTTCCCTATAGATGCAAGAATATGCAGACAACCAACCAAAGAACAAAAATCAATGTCACAGATTTGCTTTGATGTTTTTAAAGCTGCACAACTTGGTACACATCCTTTCTAGATTCATGTTGTAACTTCTGTAAGCCTCACTGGTGGAAGTATCAAAGCATCAGCAATTACACTTAGGAAAAGGAAAACCCTTATAAAAAAGGGTCACACTGTGATTAAAGAATATTTTGCTATTTCAATCTGGATGTCTTTTGCATTTGTTTGTTTTTAATTAGGTGCATTCTAGTTAAGATAAAAATACAGGGTTGAGGTTTTTTTCTTTCTTTTCCTACTATTGAAGCACCAAACACAGAATTTGCTGGTAAGTGCAGCTGTTGACAGATCTGTACCCTACTGCTATACTTCACGAAACAGAATCAGATGTGAGGACCACTGGGGTTAGAAAAGGTGGTTTTTTCCTTAGGAGTAACTAAATGCAGATGATTGGAGTAACCTGCACCTTCATGAACAGAGTAACAGGAAGGACTGTCCCATGCTGAATCCAATCCCAAGTAACAGAAGTTCATTTCGCAGAAGCTCGCCCTGGATGTGAGGTGAGCCTCTTTGCACAGACACACCTCCCTTTGGCAGAAGGGTCTGCTTACACCCCAAATCCTGGCTTGGTGGCTACCAGCCACAGAGAAGAGGGATGACTTCTCTCCAGTCACCTCTACCAGGCTGTTGCAGGTCTCTGGCAGCAAGAGCTGGGAAAAAAAAACCCTACCTCCACAGGCTTCACCTCCGCCAGGCTATGTGCCTCTGCCCCTAATCCACACAGAAGAGAACTACAAGGGTTCAGGGGCAGATTTATCTTCCACCACCTTTTCCAGAGCAACTGGGACTCCTCAGTTTCCCAAATCCAGGGATTATTTAGTGCTCTACACAATCGGAGGCAGCTATTGCAGCAAGAACAACAGCCTCAAACCATTTCTGCCTGCATGTTTTATGACAAATGCTAGTGATGTCCCTCCTTAGTCCTAACAGAACCAGTCTGCAAGACAGATTTTTTTTTTTTTACATGAGGAAGATACTAAACCCACGATTTGCTTTCTTAAACCAAAGTTAAGTCACCCGTTCTAAAAGACTGAGATGAACTACACTGTTTGCACCAGGACACAACGGAATGGCCAGCAAAAGGTGGGGATGCACTGAGGCAGAAGTCAAAATTTTCTTAAGCAGCAGGATTATTTTTTTTTATATCAAGGGCCACACCCAGCCCCCAGAAATGCTTTACAAATGAAAAAGAAATACATTTTTGTCACACCCTAATGAAAACGGAGGACCCTTGAAGCACTCTAAAGGAAACCTTTCAAGAGGAGGCAGCACTAGAAGGCACCTGACAGCAATAAGCATTTCACTGAATTTTGAAGAACTGGGAGAGCCCTCCTCTTGCCACCCAGCACACTCCTGTGCCAAGAGTCAAACACAACGTTGCAGCAGTACCTTACCTGTGAGACGGGGAGGGCACTCACCTGCCCTCAGAGCACCTGTCAGCAGGTCCAGCTGGCTCCCACCACCATCTTACCCACATCTACCTCCACAACTCCATCAGCTGCTTCATGCTGCCATCCCCCCTACCACCTTGCTGTTGCCCAACTTTCATCTTCAGATTAAAACATACATTTTCCAACTAAAATTTCATAACTCCAGCACTTTCTTCAGGCTCATATCTGGCTTCAGAAAATCCCCACCATCAGTGGTGTCTCCTCTCTGCCCCACGCTCTGGAATTACCATGCTCGGCTTTTCTACCACCTATACTTATATTCACATTGTTTTAATTTTTGATGTGGACGACAAAGATGAGCAGAATGTTCCGGCAGAGATCTCCCAGCTACAGTGGAGATACTGCCTGGCAGTATTTGCTGTCTTTCATATATCCACACCATCCCAGAGGACTGGCCATCCCTGATCAATTACCACAATCTTCTTTCTCTGTCTGTCCACTTATCAGGATTCCTCAGTTTGCTTTTGTTTTTAGTCTCTAATCGCAGCATTTGGTGCTATTAAGTTTCACCCTATTTCTGTTATAAGCCTGTTCTACTCCAGATCATACTGTAATTTTAAACAGCACTAGCAACAAAATTACTTATTGTACTGCAATCAGCCAACTACACAAAGATAAAACTAATAAGTCATCCCGGGATTTTTTTCCTCTGTAACAGAGGGCAGCAAGGCATCATATCACAAATTAATCAGACTCCAAGACATCTTCATCTTTGCTCTTCTTTCAACCATGGGAGTGATGTTTTACACGGTCTCGCAAATTAATACTTAACTCTAAATTCAGCTGTCTTCAGGATAATTTCAATTACAGAATTCCTCTTTTCTCCATTATGACCCTTAACACTGAGATATAATACCCTTGGATCCCATTTATGTCGGATAAGCCACAAACTCAACTTTTCCTCCTCCCCCTGGACCTGCAGTGGAGCCTTGTAAACACCACGGACCACCCAGCAAGGGAAGCGATGTACAGGCTACCGCAGTAACCAGGATCTGGCTGCCAGCTCCAGCGCTGAGCCTCTCCTCACCTCCATCCTCAACATCTTTTCAAGCACTGAAGACACCTTACAGTTTCTTCAAGTGAATACAGCAGTAAGTATTTATGATCTCAGATGACGGCACTTTCTAGTCTCAAGTGTCTAAAGACTAGTGAACAAGTAAAACCAGTCTTCACAGCAGGGACAAACTTTTCATCCTTGTATCTCTGAGAGCACACAAGAGCTTAGTCAGGGTAGATACTGTATTTTAGCACAATCCTCCTCCAAACCTCGCAGCAGACTGTCAAGCCATATTAGCACAGATCCGTCTCATAACCCACTTGGGATGTACTTTTCAAAAATTCAAATCTCAGAACGTATGTACTCATTGAGCTAGGGCATAAAATAAAAAAACCTCAACAGAAAAGTCAACAACAGTTTATAAAGAAGGATTATGGACGCAAAGAGATTTGCATGTGATATATAAGCAAATCCTAGTGATCTGGATTAAAGCAGGAAAGCCTACTTCAGACACCCAGAAAGTGGTAGGGCGGGGCGGGGAGAGGGGGGCAGAGAGAACAATTAAAAATTCTACAGGGGCATAATTTAGACCGTAGTGTAAAACACAAAATTTCATTATTCCAGAATGGAATTCAAGGAATATAATGCCTCCAGCAGCTTGAAAAGAGGTGTCTAGAAATACCAGGAAATGAGAAACAGTTTATCCAAAGAAAATTAAGCAGATTATATGAGGTTGGGTAAAAAGGAGAGGCCACATAGTCCTTTCTCCTCCCACCTCTTGGCATCTTTGATTCCCAGAAAATCAAGCCACAGCAGTGCAGAGGGTGGGGAGGAATTGGCCCTCAATCAGACCAAAGCAATCCACTAAAAACTTCAGGTTTCCTCAAAAGCTGTTTTTTAACCCATTTCTCCACTACTAATTCAGTTTTGGTCAAAGGCACAAAGTGTTAAGACAGTTCAGTGGAAGGAGCACCAGGCTCCGCGTGACCTCTGCATCCCTTCATGGGCAGCAGGGCCCAACCGGAGCAGAGCTTTGCTAAGGAAACAAGATGGCACTTGCCACCATCAGCTCCTACAGCAAAGGGATGTTTTAATGAACACAGTGTCAGGCAACAGAGGAAAAACATATTTAGACCCAGATCAGCATATGCTTCACTTAACAATAATCACCGTGTTCACAAAGAGCTTGACAGCTAAAGTATGCACTGACCTAGGTCTAAACAAGTTTTTTTTTCCTGTAATGCTTTGTACAAGGTCAGCAAAATGTATGAATTAAGAAAAATTTTGCTCTTGCTTATTTCAACGCCTTTTAAAATCATTTTGTTCCTACCTCCTATGGAGAAGAGTTCTACCCAACTCAGTTAGCGGAGACCAAGACAAACACTGACTCCTTTTTTACCAACCGCACCTTCACTATGACAACTGATTTTTTGTTTCCTAGTGGAATAAAACTACTTCCATCTGCATCTTAATGAAGAAAAGACTGCCGAGCTGTTATCCAAGGGTGTTAATGGAGACTTTTATACAGATAAAAGGTCCTCCAGCCTCCCTCACCCTCTCCAGTGCCTGAAGAGGGATGAGCTGTAGAGGGAAGTTGAAGCAAATCTGAGCAGCCCAAGCTCCCAATGCTCCCCGCTGCTTGTCCTAGTACTTGGTTACCAACCAATTCACACAATGAAATTGCAGAATGGAAATGCCCTTATTTTCAACCTGGACAAATACTGAATTACGGAAGAGTTAGAAGTTATTTGATAACAGCAGCAGCCGGAGCAGTGCTTAACCACTGACAGTAAAAGGTAGCTAAGTAAGCATCTCAAACAGGGAAATTCCCAATTCTTTGCAAAAAAGGAAAAAAGAAATCAAACAGAAGCCGTCATGATATCCCATTGTTCAGCACTGTTAGCATTAGAAAACAGTCCCTAGGGATTAAGCCAGCAGAGTATGCATAGTAGTTACTGACTGTTAAGCAAATGCAGGCTGCCTGGTAACACATGGTACAAGGCTGTGATTAATCATTACGATGCAACAGAAGGCACACTACTGCGAGATAACGCCAGGCACCGGACTGCACCCTGCCCCCGATGACAAGCTGCTCGAATGACTAAGAAAGCATCCTTGACTTGCTTATCACCTTCTGAACAATGGCTGAAGCCTGAAGGATGCAGCCAAGGTTCCAGCGGACAGGTGAAACCCTCAGGGTTCTACCTCTGATGGTGCCTGGACTAAAAGCATCTTTGAACAGAGCTGGTGTAAAGTATTTCTCCAGCAAACCACTTAAAATGATAGCCTTATACACCCAAATCACACCACTAGAGGAGCTCCCCTGGATTTACAGCAACAATATTTTTCTAGATGAACCGCAATCAGTGGTAGCCTGTGGCAAAAACAAAGCTGGTATTTTTATATCTGTTTTATATATTAAAAAAAAACCAGAAGAAATCTAAGCTTCCAAACTTCAAGGAATCAACGTTCACCTTCACAAAATACCTTGCAAAACTAAACCTATATTCTTTACTTTCCCTGATACTAATTGCAACTAAACTGCAAGTGACCTCTAAAAACTGTGCAGGTGGTTATGAATTCTGTTTCGATCGATTCCTAGAATTGATTTTTCTTGTTTGGGGCTTAAAAATGTGGGCCAAGAAAAATCCAAAACCTCTGTAACATCAACAAGGGAAGGAAGGAAGGACTGACTGAATCCTTCCTTCTGCCCACTGCAATGGGCAATTAGCGAAGCTCAGCATCGCATTAAACAGTACTTCACGGGAACAATTATTTATTAAGCGTATGCACAATAGCATTGATTGTTACAAGTTTGATTGATTAAACAGACAAATTGGCACAGTTTCTCTAACCCTGCCTGCCATATGTTTCTCCTTAAACATCTGGTAAAGTCTTTGTATTTCTTTGAGTAACATAACAGGTGTTGAACCAAATCCTTAATGCTTCAGTTTTCCCATTGGAAGCAGATGGGTGAAGGAGACAGAATATTGCATCTCTAACATGTCTCCCTCCTTCCACCTCCTCTGTGGTGGCCTGAGGTTAAAAGCAGTAAAGGAGATTTCAGATGAATCATTACAGTGATATTTTTGATGTGGAGAAGATTCTCTACATTGAGTCAAGGAAGTCAGACCTTACCCCACTGATGAAACTCTCCCCTCTTCCTTTCCAGAAATGCAAAGGATTAAAGAAAAAAAATACTTTTCTATCAGCCCTTCTCATTCCTGTCATTAAAAATATATAAAATTTTGTCTCCCATCTGGAGGGGATTATTTGTATGTTGTGCTTGGGCCACAGTCGCCTCTCCCCTGCTGCTGGAAGCCACCGGCTGGC
>NW_010402470.1:39191-48822 GCF_000710305.1 Buceros rhinoceros silvestris | reverse complement strand
CCCCCGGCTGCCACAGGATAGCAGCCCTCGCTCGAAGTCATACGTTGGGCAGAGCGCCAAAGATGTAATTCTAGATGAAAGAGCAGAAACACAGGTGCCTAACATTGAGAGGGCACTCTTTATTTTGAAAAACGCAACACCACTTTAGCTAATTAGGTCTTATCTGTTTAAAGCTACAGGATAGTTTGATAACAATTAGGGAGGACTCCCAACAGGCTGCCGGGATCAAAGGCCCTTTCTGCTACGACGTTTAACAAGGAAATTAACACTTTTGCCAAGTAATTTGCACATGCTGCCAAAGTTGTTTTAACTTGCTGTAATATTTTAGTTTTAAATATGTACCTGCAGAGATGCGGCTTTAATTCGAGTGTTCACTGTGCCAGCTACAAGCTCCCAACCACACCACCAGCTCCCATTCACTGCTGGAGGGGAGCTTCCCCAAACGGTGTAACAGAACAGAAACACTTACTTCTATTCGCTTAACGAAAAACGGAAGGGGGGAAGGCAAAAATTCCCTCACTGCTTTTTTCTTTGTGGAAACTAAATATTTCCAAAAGACTGCCTGTGGGATCCCAACCCTTAATGTCACAAAAATTAATGAGAACTGTGGTGCCGAGATGCCACGCGTGCTTGGAAAATTCCAACTGGACTCTTCTGATAGGTTTTTAATACACGAGACTGGGGAGCAATCATGACTCCAGAGAGCTGTAATGATGAATGGCTGGGGAACAGTCAATATAATAAGGGAAAATAAAAATTCAACGGCTGTATTTCATAAAGAAACAAAAAAACCCCAAGCATAGCAGTTTTTCTTTTTTAATTCAGTGCAGTGTTTAAAGAAACCTTCTGATACCCAGTAAATTATGCTCACATATCCACTGCTGATTACTCTTTATTAAAAGTAATGCTTCCAGCAGATCAGGGCACTTGTCTTCTGGTTCACTGCAATCCAGGGCAGGGCTAAGCACCAGCACCACAGCTGGACACTTAGGTTATTTTAAGTACAGCATGTTGCATCCTAACAGAGTGTCACCCTACCACACTCCGAGCCATTGATGTGTCACAGCCGCTGAACTTTGTGCTGTTAAACAAACCGAAGGATTGATCCTGGAAGGAGAGACTTGTCCCAGGCTGCTTCTGAACAGAGACAATTCATTCAGCACTGCTCAGCTCCGGTTAATGGCCAAGAAGCCAGACTTCACTGGAGGATTTGCACAGTTCTTCCAAGCCAGGAGGCTGTGCACTAACTCAAAGGTGAAATCATATTTGTTTCTTTTCATAAACCAAGAGCAGACCAAATTAAGAGAGACAAAAGCACTGTGGTTAAAGCCATGCAGTGAAATTTGGAGTGCTGAGGACAGCCTGACATTGATTTATCCAAATTTCCTGCTCTAAGGAGGGCAGTGATGGCTTTCACTGACTGACTAGTGATGGCCAACACTGAACCCTACAGTATTCACCATCACTTCACCCACAACTACAGCATCATCCAGCTTCTGAACAGAGATCAGGCTGCCCAACCACAGCAAAGGATTCCAGTGCTCATTGCTCCTAATTAAACACTGGTCCCATTTGGTTAAATCTTAATATGTAGATTCACTCCCCATCCCCACGCCCATTCCCTCAGTGACCCTGAGCCAGCACTGCAGTATGGGCAGCCCTGAGCCACCGGCTGGCGGTCAGAGCAAGCAGAGGAGCAGTGGAACTGCTGCAGCACATTAGTGTACAGAGGGAAGACAGAAGTGCCATCCTTGGATCCATAAGCAAACAATACACTGTTTTTAAATCTGGAACCACTAAACAGACTTTCACCACACCAGATACCACTTTCACCAATGAGATGCTAGTGGAAAGCACTTCATTTTCACAAACGCTTTTGCTCACTTCAGTAACTCAACCGCTCCACAGGCAGTGACCCACGGCAGTACTGTGCAGAAACACGGTCAAACTGAGATGCTTCCGCCTCAGAAAGGCGTTTACTGTACCGAGAAATCTGACAGCAACGGCTGGAGTTGCAGAGGATGCAGCCAGGTACGATCAGCACAGAACCACATCCTGCCCCTGCAGCAAACCCTAGAATGGCACCACAGGCTTGTCCCCTGCTGCCAGCAACTAACTCAAAGCCACCTTCAGATTTTTATGGCCCTTCAGAGAAAGCTTCAAGTTTTCTATCACTGTTAGAGTGCACAGAGTGCGCCAGGTTCTCAAGTTTTTAATCATATAAGCTTTGCGAATTTATAAGCAAGATAGCAGACAGCATGAGAAAAGGAATTAGAGTATTTGCAATCCTACTGCTACTTCTGTCCAAATTCTTCGTTCTGTGCCAAGAGACTCCAAGGGCTCAGCATTATGTTGTTACAGTAGCTCCTGTACTCTTCAAGTCTTTAGGCTTAAATCAAAATCAGAGTGCTAGGTCCTGTAATTTGGGGGGGGGTGGGGGTGAGGGCAACAAAAATTGCTTCTGATAAGTTCTAAGCAGACAAGGCAAGCAAAGAATAAGGAGACACCCATAACTGTCACATATTTCTTATCTGACCCCAGGCAAATTGTTTACTCTTTGCATCGCTTTCATATCTGCAAAAATAACTGGTGATACTAACTGCATTCAGAGCTCCCAAGCTCCAGGCCTTAGCCAATACACTCCATTTCTAAAAATGAAAATAACATCGCAGTCACGTAAGACAAATATTTATATTATTAATATTTTTGGATATTAAAATTTGTTAATCTAGCCACTTCAGGATAATTCTTGAGGTCTACAACAGTGTTTTATTAAAAGGTTTCCCCCCCTAAAATTATCGATGAAATTAGACATATTAATCCAAACCAATATCTTATTTCAGAAGAAATATTTAATATTGCCTATGAAGTGCGTGTACCTTTTCCAATCACTAAATACAGCAGCACCTATGACAAAACCAGTGTATACCAACCTGCCATTATACAGAAGAGGCTGTACTTCTAGACTTGGCTCAACATACGCATCGAGAGACAGACCTCAAATCACCAGAAACTTCACTCTTCAGATGGCTTGTTAGAGCTTTTCACTTTCAGAAATCTTTCTGGCTCATATTATAAGCAAAGTATAACCAGAAAATTATTCATTTTTGAGGACAGATCTTTTTAGGCCAAGTCAGAGAAAGTTCGCAGCCCTATTTCCGATGACTAGAAATTATAACCCAAACCAACTCCCCCTTCTCCAACAGTAACAAGAAGCCAACCCCCGAACACAAGTGACTTGAGCGAATTTTTGCACCATACTTTCTGAAAGGTAGAGATTTGGATGGGTTCCCAATTTGAACTTTTTCACATGCTGACTCCAGGGGCACTAAGATAGGTGCCCTCACCCTTGGAGAAGTAGGTCTCTAACCCCTTGCACAGAAACCTAAGACTACACTTAATTTAGAAAACTCATTCCACTTCAGTGTTCTCTTGCTTCCCCTAGACAGTGCCAAGCAGTTTCTCAGACATCCAGAACTGTGATACAGAAAACATATCTTTGTAGCCCTTCAAAATTAAGTATGCTGTGCACAGGTGAATTACTGTCATGGGCAGCCAGCACACGGATTCGGATAATGTCACCACAGGAGAGACTCACAGATCACCCTCTGAAGTGGTCACAGGTCTCTTCAGAGCAAAGATTAGAGTCAGTCAGTCAGAGGAGGACAAAGGTTGTCCAAAGTCAGTTTGACTGACATTCTCCTTAAAAATTTTGGGTTAATACTGACGTCAAAAATAGCCTGGAGTAGTGTAAGGGAACTGTTCAGTCAGGTCTACTGATGGTACCAAAAAAGTCACTGGTGACATTAGCTGAAAATTAAAAAGATAAACATCTAGTAAATAAATCAAACTCAGATGGTTCATTACCATTTCTAACAAAATGATTCAAGTTCCAGACTCAACAGGATAAAGAATACTCAGGTACAGTCAAGTCCCACTGACTTCCCAAACCTACCAGCACATCTTAAGGAATCAAGATTCTGCCAGTTTTGAAAGCAGAATCTAGTAGCACAAGCTTTTGAACCTCTCCATCCACTGTCTGTCTGGAAAAGGGGAAAGCTGAAATGCCACACAGAACAGAGACTTTCAGAAGAACAAATAAGTAGTGGGGATCCTTCTCCCCACACTGAGCATCTCTGCTTTCCTGGCTAACCAGAGCCACTTGCATCCTGAACAGCTCAAACCTTTCCCTTCTGCATTCCCACACCATTCAGATAAGCACCATGTTACTGCTCCAAGAAACACAGGCAAGTTTCACAAGGACGACAGTGGTGACAGGCAATGCAGCAAAGTGAAAAGCTGCTGTCGTGAGGCTTGCCAGACCCCTCAGCCTTTCAATTTGTGCAGGTGTGCCAGCAAAAAATAAGAGTTTAGAGAACCATGCTTGGTGTGGTCATTAATCACCATCACCAGCTGAACAGGCTCCACTCCAGAGGGACGACCAGCAAAGCGGATGGGGAGTTATGCTTGGAAAGAAGGGGACTGCTCGGACTGAGAAAGTTAAGCAAGGAGGCACAAGGCAATATGAGTAATTGAAATACAAGTACCACAGAAGAAGGAAAGTTTAACTAAAACATGAAGCACAACAAAAATAATAAAAGCACATTTTGAGCAGTCAAGACTACAGACGTGCTGAAGGACTACTGCACCTTGCTTTCCGCTCAACGTGGAAACGTGCAACTCAGCCACGTGTTTGACCTCTGCTTTATTTCTGTAAAACTGCTCCCACCAGTTAATTCCACAGCCGAAATCTCTCCAGCCAGTTCTAACGCTTTTAAACGGTGGATGATTTCTGATGATCACCTATATCTAGGGATCAAACCAGCAATGCAGAAACAGGAGGAATAATCTGATTTAGCACTGGGATATTGTCAGTTGAGCAATGAAGTTAAATGGGACATAGCTTTAAAATAAAATCCATAATGCTCTTCGCTGCAAGCATCTTGGGAAGCTTTCTCTAAGCATTAATAGGAGCAGAAGGATCTTATCTTCCAGACCTTCCCCTTTTTGGTTTCCTAACGCAGGCTTACACGTGCTTAGGAAATCCCCGCTGCAGACTTGAAGACAAGGCCTCCTTTTCACACCATCTTCCACCTAGAAATGGTGCTAGCACATAAGCAAAAACATTCTGCTTCTACTTACACTTTGGAAAACCTCAGAAAGGGAAGCTCTGGTATAGACAACACAACGTTGTCTGCCCAAGTCTGCAGGCAAGCTGCAAAGGTGCGTGTTTCAGCATTTTGAATGTTGGTTTCATTATGGACATTTTAGGATGAGATGCAGCAGAAAGAAATGCAAGTCTCCCCCTCTAAAACACTTTCAGATCTGTCAGTTACTTACAGAGTGTCTGCGCTTTTTTTTGCACAGATCTCCTGTGCGCTGGCTGAAATACCAAAATTGAAAAGAATAGAGACCACATGAAATAAGAAGGATTTAGTAACAACTGTCAAGAGAACAAAATTAATAGTCTCCCGTTTCCACATTTCTATAACAAAATCCTTAATTTCTGGAAGACCAGAACACCCCTGGTGTATCTGATCTACCCCATTAACTGCCAGTTTGGAATCAATGCTATCAGCTCATGGCGAGTTTCCTTATATGAAGATGCCAATCAACACAACAGCAGACGGTCCTCAGATAGCTACGAAAACTCAGAGGTCCCAGGCACAGGAAACCACACAGAAAACTCTAACGACACACTTGTCTAACAGAGCATTTTGGTAACACTCGTGACGCAAGAATGGCTGTGTCTGTACTTTGCCCACCGACCGTTCAAAAGCCGACTGCCAAGTCATGCCTGAGGTTTATTGACACTGCAAACTTCATTGAAATCTGATTTATAAACACTGCTCGGCAAGTTGGGGATAAACTTTAAAGTAATTACACAAACAAACCAGTAGACTCAATCTAAAATTCAGCCCCACAGTCCAATCAATTTTTTTTTTTAAGTATAGCTCTAAAAGCATGAGGAGCTTGATGCAATTCAGCTGTGTGGGACAGCGTGCCAACAAAATACATCTGTCACTAATAAAAGTAACAAAATGGAGCCTGGGTAAGGCCTATCTATACTTCTGCATCAACTTCCACTCATTCCTACCAAGTTAGACTATTAATAGCACCATCAACACAGCAATAAACTAAATACTTTAATAGTTGTACTAGAAAGTTTACCAAACAAGCAGAAAACTGTGCAAGAGCAGCAGCACAAAGAACAGCATAGCTGCAAAAAGAAGCCTCGTAAGACACACATACTGCTGTGCTACTAACTCTTGAGGTTGCCTTGCCATTGATATAGCTTCATTCATTACTGAAATCACTTCTGTGATCATTTGGGAGCTCCTTCTCCCCTTCCCAGGGAAGGGCACAGGTATGAAGGCTGCAGAAAGACAAGAGTGGGCTCTGGCGTGGGAGGGCACAGTGCTGGGCTGAGGGAAACCAAGAGCTCTGAGCCACCAGGGCATCACGGAGTCGCAGCAGCAGCCGCCAAAAATCACACCTCGCATCTGGCAGAACTAGAAACGCTGAGGATGTTATTCATAAGATGCAAAACTTTCATGTGCTTTACTATGGTTGGAGTCCAGAGAGCTTGACTTTTCTAACCTGTGAAAAGACGACTGAGTTTCTCCACACTCCCCCCTCTAACTGTAGCTGTTGGAATTCGGGAGCGATTCAAGGCAAAGGCACCTTCGGCGATGGAGGTTGATAATAATGGGACACTGCAACATGACGTTTTTCTGTTCACTCAGCTTACATTACAAGCTGTCACCTGTAACAGAACACAGCCTGAATTTCAAATCAGATAATTTCTGATCTGCAGATTTCCTCTGCCATTTCAAATTTTTACTTTTTAATCAATCGGAAAAGGCCAGTAGTTGCACAAGGGAAGCTCCTCAGGAACTGCAAGTATGTCAGGGAAATAAATCAAAAATTTCTGGTTTCATTTAGAGGAAAAGGGTCATTCCACTTTAACCACCTTATCAGAAGAGTAAATGCAGAAACCAAACTAAACCAAGCAAGACAGACCACTGCCATTAGGAAGTGCTGACAAGGTAACACAGCTGCCATCCAAAGCACTCCTCACTGCATTTTATTTTCTTGTATAACTACTATCTCAGAAACAAGCAAATTTTATAAAAAGGCTTGGTAGCACGCAAATTGCCAAATCATTACTTTCTGGGTCCACAAGAAATTGTTGTGTGTTATGTCAGCCTGGGTTCCCAAGCTCCCCATCAGACTGATTCCCATACACAGTAAATAAAAACAGACCGAGGATCACAGCTGACAATTTCACTTGCCCTCCCAGTCTCTGACCCTTACGGTAGTCCTAATTCTCTACAAATATCACATCTCTCTGTCAGGCGTGCTTCTACCAATTTAGCTTCCTTGCCGTTAACTGTGGTCAAAGAAGTACATTCACTTGCACCCAAAAGCAGAAACACGCTGCAGTTTCTGGGGGGTGGTTTGGTTTACGTGCACACACGTGTAACCATACCATGAACAAAGGGATGGGATCTAACCTCCAGGAAGCCTTTCACGTGGCTTTAGAAAACTGTACCTGCAAAGTGAGAACCTGAAGCACAGCTCCTGCAGTTCGGGGTTAATAATCTTGCTTTCGTTTTTTTTTCCTCCCTCACCTTTGCTTTTCAGACCCTTGGGATGCAGCTCTTGGGGCAGCTGAGTAAAACAACCCTGTGGAGAAGGGTTTAGCAAAGCACTAACCTCAGTGGGATCTCTACAACCTACCACAGCGGCAACAAAATATCACCGTATTTATTTATCCACTTACACGAACATTTTAAGCCAGCATCTGCTTTCAGAGAAATATAGGTAGTTAAGTCAGCAATAGGAAATTGGGTCTTCTGGGAGATCATTATCTCCAGGTACTCGCAGGGACAGGATCTCTTTGAGAAAAGCACCAGCTCCTAGAACGTAATGCCAAGCAGACGGTGTTCGTGATGCATGTACAAAGGGTGCGTCGTTCCACGGGTACAGCTGTGATGTGCAGTAACTAACGTTCCCCCTGAATCACATGCAAACATCTCCACAGCAGGCTCCAACCCTCAGGTTCAACGTCTGTATGGAAACAGCTCCCTCCACCCGCACTGCTTTGGATACAGGAACTGACTCATCCATATGGGGTTTTCTTCTTTTCCTCATTCCAATGCAGATATGAAAAATAGTCTTCATTTCAATATTTAATCATATGCTTCATTTAATAATGAGTCCAAGAATAATTTAATCCTGGCTATCAACATAAAAGAGATATTGTTCTTTTCGCTTGAGTATGTAAGAAAATAAACCCCTCTGCTCTCTGGCTTCTTGCAGGCCAGGGTTTTGCTCGCTCTAACTTATAACATAAATACAAATTACATTATAAATTTGATTACGCACACAAAACCTTGACCTGCATTTGGAAAGGGGTACAGGATGCTCCTCCTAGCAATTTCACCTGCATAATTACAAATGCTGCCGTCTCCCTTGAATGAACAAACTCGCTTATGAAACGAAGAGGGAGCTGACATTTCATGGCACATCGCCTCGTGCCTCAGCGAAGAAAAACACATCACGTGCCACAGATTTCTGGAAGCATCACTGCTCCCTTATGGTACGAGATCTCTTGCCAGGAATAAATAGGACAGAGTCCAGCATAGGAATCACGTAACAGTTGGCTTGCACATCATTCTTCTGTTACTGCGTGTTATTACACTAAATGCACTGTTCAGGTACTGTCCCCTCCAGAAAAATCTCATTAGCTGTGAGAAATGTGGACTTAAGGTGATTAATAACCCAGAATGTCTTGCTTACGTGCTCAGAGCAAAACTTGGAAAGAGTCCAAATCTGAGGAGGGCAAGTGCTTTTTGAATGTTACCTTCATGTGAAGTCAGTGATCCCCCAAAACATGCTCTTTGGAGGACAAATGGTGCTTGTTCTCTACACATTTTTTAATACACTTGGGACTGATCTCTAAGCATTTTGTCCATCTATAAAGCACAATAGTGACAATGCTGTTATTTTACCTTAAAATATTTTAACATAAAATTCCTTCTATTTTTAGTGATATTTATGCATTTAAACTCTGTTTTGTTTTCCTCTTAAAAGCTTTAATTTCAGCTCCCCAATATTCTTCCTTCTAAAATGTTTCCACTTGGTATTACAAGTGTGTACTCCCACACTTAAATCCCTCTTCCTCCTCTATTTCTCATTGTGCATACTTTACTTTGGAAACATTAAGCAGAATTTATCACCTATTTCTGGAAGAAGAAAGTGTTTAAAATTTGAATACAGGTCCTTCAGAGATAAAGCATCCCAGGTTAAATCTAATGATGTCCAGGGGAATTCTATGCAAGTGATGAGCTGCCTGCTAATATGTTGATGCTTTAGGGAAGAAAAATATCAATTAAATTTCATAGCATGCAACCACATACTGACCTTGAAAGCTATCTCTAACTTAGACTTTGAATTTTCCGTTTTAAACTAAGTCAGAACTTCTGTCCTAATTGGTTTTAACTTCACTGAAGAACAGTACAGCTTTATAGAGAGCCCAGAAAAATTAAGAGACTCAATCTGAAGAAAAAAAAAAAAAAAAGAAATCCCCCAAACCCTATTAAGTGTTTAACTATGACATTTGTGT
>NW_010402470.1:38253-39052 GCF_000710305.1 Buceros rhinoceros silvestris | reverse complement strand
TGGCCATTGTTTCAAGAGATACTGGTGGTTCTTTTTTTCTTTCAGCTTTCTGATAACGCTAAAATAAAAGTGAACAGTCATGACAGCCCACATCTGCCAGCTCCACAGCGGCGTTGCACCAGTGCTTGCATGAAGATTTCTGTGACAAAGTATTTTGTTACAGAGAGAATTACAATCCAGCAGCATAGCGTACAGCACATGGACAGCGAGAGCAAGGCAGAGGAAGGAAATCTGCTGTTATAAACTGCTCCACGGGTCAAAGCAAACCCAGAAGGTAACTCTCTCACCTGGAACCGGACTTGTATCTTTAATTTCTTTGGGTATGTATGAGCTGGATACCCAAGCCACCAAACAAAAAAAGGAGAAGGAAGTAGTATTTTGTATTAATTGAACATGTCTAGGAAAGCCTAGCTCCTTCCTATTACGTTTCAAATTGCCTCCTATAGATGTTTACAGACCGCAAGCAGCAACAGTGGGATCTAACGCATGTCTCGTTGTTGGAGGACAACCAAGCATGCCTTCTCACCGAAATTTTGCTGGGCTTTGTAACAGCAATAAAAGATTTTGAAATTCCTCCAACATTCCTTGGAGGTTGAATTTAAATTTGTGATGCCTGGGCTGATGAAAGAGCGCAATGGTGTAACAGCACAACTCCTTCCTCATCAGTTAACAGCACGTATTCTGGGCAGCATGAGTGAGGGTTCCATTTATTTTCTGTGAGAATATCTGTGATAACTCTTCGCAGGTGAGAAGTTAATTTACACCATGACTGGCAGCCCCTCCGACCACCAGGTCAAGT
>NW_010402470.1:28767-38162 GCF_000710305.1 Buceros rhinoceros silvestris | reverse complement strand
CCCCATGCCTGCCAGCCACTCGGACCACCAGGTCAAGTGAGCTGATAGTTGGAGTCATTAACCCTATCAAACAATTAACCCTTATAACGGCAGTTTCCCTCCCCTCGCAGCAAGAGGAATATAAAACCCTGCCCAAGAGACGTCCAAGTCATCTCCAAAATCCTGAGTGCTCTGTGAAACCCAGCTCACTTGATTTTAAAGTTGAAAAGGCTGAGGAAAGAAAATTTTTCTTTTTCTCACAGCCCACAGACCCACATATCTGAGACACTGCACACTGGCTCAAGCCATAGCTTCACAAATCTCCTCCTGCCCCTTTGCCAGCACCTGACTGTGGCAAACTACAGCATCCCAAGGCACCTGGGAGGCACTTGGGGCATCCATATCCCACCAGACACTCAGCTATATATAAATATATATATTTATATACACCCCCTCCTCTTTCCTCTGCTTTTCAACATCTTGCAGAACTCTTCCTGGAAAACAGCCTGTGCTCTGTATAACATAGGAGATCCCTTCGTCATGAAATTTGGCTCAGACTTCTTAGAAGTTTGAGGAATGATTTGAAGAGCAAAAGACAAATCAGACACCTCCTAGCATTGCATTAAGGATCCCAGAAGCAACACAGCAGCTCTTTATTTATGGAGCTTGAGTACCAGGACTCAGCTCGGAGAGAAGCCTGTGAGCAGACAGAGCAGGTACCGGTTTTACTGAAAGGAAATGCCAGAAATTCGCCTCAGAGTCTCACGCGGATCCTCCCAGACCACCACTCAAGTCCAGCCCCAGCACTCCTGCACACTCAGATGACTGGATCTTTCTCAAGTCTCTGTATAAATGGATAAAATGAGATGCTCGGTTCAATGACACAGACCGAAGGGAATTAAGGTCTGACACGTCCCTGCTTAGAGGGGATAGAGATAAGCCTAGAGAGAACTCTTACCTAGAGCAATACCAACAGGCAAGGCTTCCGCGCACACTTCTGGACTGCTGTAGCACTTTAGAAAGAGGAATACCGAACATAAGCAGGGCTGCCTGCTATGGACACACAGTCCTCGCACCCCCTGTATTTGCTCGCAGACCTGCATCGTTCAGGCTGACAGCAGGATGAAACCCAGGGCTGCCTTATTGTCACAAAGGCGTTCCTTCCGAACGTCACCCGTGGTATTGCGCCAGAGTCCAGCTTTGCTGACCAGCTGTACCAGCTCCCATCCAGGGAGGCAATGAGCTGCAAGTCAAGAAAGGAAAAAGCAGGGGGAGCAGAGAGGAGGGGGATGCTAAGCACCATAAAACCCAGGATGAACTACGTTTGTGGCAAAAATTCTTATGATATTATCTAACCACATCCAGCTCCTACTTCATAATTGTTTCCACTGCCTCTGGCTCCAGGGAGCAACATGGCTTTGCTTCATTGCATGGGCCGTGAGCCTCAACACTAAGTTCATTCCCTCATGCTCCAAAACTGGTATCAGGAGGGAATTTCACACCCTCCCCAAGGCGTCCACCAAGTCGTACATCAAAACCAAAAGCCTCTCTGCAGTAGCAATTGGGTAAATTGCACTGGGTTTCTGCACAGCTTCCTGTGGCTTGGATGAGACACTGGCATCTCCAAGGGGACATTTCTTTGGAGACTACTTAACCCTTCGGAAGGGCTTTGCCACAGGACATCTGGGCTGCCACCACCTACCTCGTGCATTGTTCTGGACTCATACACAGCCCAGGAGGGACAGACACGACCCAGCTTCTCAGTGGGACTTCAGAAGTACCACGTTTACCTCAGCAATAAAACATCAAAAGTCTGGGTATCTCTCAAAAACATTCCAAGTTCCAACTGCTTCTCTAATTTCTCCAATCACATTAACAGTTTTACCACAACAGGAAAAAGAAAACCAAAAAGCTCTTAGAGCATTTCATATCTGGGTGCGGGTTTAGTATCACTAAAGCCTCTCACTGGTTTTCAACACAGCTTTATTTTAAGAAAGCATCTATTATATGAAGCTTGGGCTTTGGCAGGCACAGCAGAAGCCTGGCCAGTGCAGAGAAGGAGGACAATACTGAAAGTGCACAATTATTTTGTCACTTTTTCTCATTCCTTAATATGAAATTAGTGAAGAAGTTTACTACTTACTGGAAGTTACTTATCTTATGATTTATGCATCATACTGCAGCTAGGACACAGCCTCTCCCTTTCTATCCTCCTACTCAGATTTAGAAGAAACATTTTCTAGCAGTTAATCTGAGCCAGTTATTTAGTTTTGGCTTGGCAACATTTTCAGCTAGAGGCAGGTCCAGCCTCCAGGAAAACAACTTATGCAGCAAGAGGGTGGGACACTATCAGAGAACACATAATAAAGTAAATACCAAGTATGACCCATGAAAGGAGAGGAAAACTAAGAGATCCTGTCTCCATAACAGCATAAATTAAAAGTCATTTAGACTGATGTAAAATTGAAAATCCTTATGGGCTGTTTTCCGTTCTCTGGTGACAGAGGGGGAAGGCCAGACTCCAAAAGAAAGCAAGCTCCAAAGGGCCAACACCAAAACCAGCCATAACCCAACATCAAAACAACAGCCCAGAAGGCCTAAGAAAAAGATCATCAACCCAGCTTATAAACCTTCCACCAAATCTCTGAGGAAGAACAACTTCACAGCAGTTTTTTCTCTGCGCTCAGAGTTCGACAGACCTAAAGCAGCTCCTCCATCAAACAGGGTCCTGCTGGTATGGATGGAGAGATATTGCTGTGCATCTATTGATTAATCTCAACCTAGCATTTTCCAGTTGCCTGAGAATCAATTTAATATTATTGCTGAAAGCAATAAGGATAAAAAAAAAAGCTAGATGGATACCTTTGATCTACGCAGTTTTACCAGGCACCAGCAGCTAACACATTGCTGAGACTCTCCATAAGACATTTCCCCCTCCTCAGGATTATTTCACAGTTGATTCAATAAAGCAGCAAAACAATTTCCTGACAAACTAGGAAATGAGCGTTGGACTGAATTCAAGAACTTTAGAAAATATTAGAAACAGAGATTTAACAGAAAGTGCTTGGATCCCACTGACCTTACAGACAAGTCAGACTGTCATTTCCTCAGCCATCAAACCCAACCTGTTCAAAGGAAGGCAGGAGGGAAATAATCCTTGCTGCGAGACGCGTTTCACTGCCTTCCACTCAGGCACACCTCCAAAAGCAAGTCAGAAGGAGTACATACATGGCAATTCTCATCCACTACACCTCTGCCATAATATTTTGCTGCAAAAATAACACAAAAATATACTCAAAATTTTGAGGCACCTCTAGCTGTGCACGGAAAGCTCCATGGAATTGGTAAGCAAGGAAATCACAACACCAAGTTCACCTTGCAGGGGCAAACACATTACTTCAAGTCCATGCCTTTGTTCTTCTTCCAGAAGCAAGGGCAGAAACACCAGCGTACCCACACGGACTGCAAGCTCCTTGGGAAAGAAGTCGTCCCTTCCTTGTCTTCGACAGCAAAGCAGGGCCACAGAGTTGGTCACAGCTGCAAGGCACTGCTCGAGTAGTTCAATAGCTGCACTTCTCTGCCCTAGCGCAAAACCCTCTGTTTTCCCAAACGTGTGGTACAATGCCTTTCATAGCCAACTTAGTTGAAAGCAAAGCTAGGGGAGTTCCTCAATTATTAATGCTCCCTATTGCTTCTCCAGAACATGGGCTGCTGCCACCAAAATAAACCCCACACAAATACCAAAACAAAAAACCCCCCAAGAATCTAAGTAAGAGTTGCTGAAGCTCTATTTTACTTGCTGCAAATGAGAAGTAGCTGTTCCTACTTAATTCAGCTCTAATAGCTCACTTTCAATCTACTTTCGACTCCAAGCAGTGCCCAGACAAAGCAATATTTCAGTGCAACACCTGCTGTTTTGAAATTAACGCCCGATGATGACATCAGTGTTTTGCTCCTAGAGTAGCTGTAAGGCATCTCCGTCTCTACAGTTACAGCATGTAACCCTAAAACCAAGAAACCGGAGAAAGCTTGAGTTTATTAGGGTTCACTGCTCTAGAACTGGAGCCTCTGCTAAAGAAATGAGGAGCAGTGCTCACAGAAAATGCAGTACGTCACTGTGTTTTCTGCCAACAAACTACACCATTTCTAAAAGTTTTAATTCCACTTTCAAAAGGCCCAAAAGTGCTTTGAGCAGTAGCCAGCACAAGCCCTGCCCGAGCCTCGCTACGCAATCTCCCACCTGCTCCAAAGAGCGGGTGAAGCTCACTAAAGGGACTGAAAAGATTACACAGACTCATTCACAGGACGTAATATTGTAGCACGGTTTATTCCTCTTCACAGAATAAATGCAATAGATCGCAAATTGACTCTCTTTTTAAAAAAAAAAAAAGCCAAACCACATAAGAAGCTCATACTTCCCGAGAGCTGCACTATGGATTTGGGGCATTAGGATGGGATAACTCCTGCCTCAGCTCTCTCCTCTGCAGACAGGCACAGAAACAAGACCCAGTACAACACACGCTCAGGGAGGACAGACAACTGGGCTACACCATGAGGGTTTAGGGTCAGGTGTTGCAGGGACACCATGGTGGTCCATTCAAGTTCTGGGTGAAGCAAATTCTTCTTTTGTCTCACTAGCAAGGTTTATATTAGCAGCAGTGAAAAGAGAGTCATTTCACCAGCCTACCAGAAAACCTAGGAATCACTCCAGGACTTAGTGAATAAGAGATCAGCTACAAGCACCACTGTACAGCAGTCATGCAGTTTTTAGGTTTTTGGCTAACAAAATACTAGTAGAGGCAAAAAACCACATAGAATAGGGCATTAGCCTTGATTCAACAGAGAGCCACTGCATGTTTCCAAGTACTTCCCCCAACTTCCCATGGGACTTGCCATTTCCTTAGCTGTAAACCCGGGAGAAGTCTCCGCAGGACTGAACAAGAAGTAGTACATCTGCTTTCTCAATAGCTACACTTGCCTGTTAAAGTCTAAACTCAGTTCTTAAGTACGTAAATATTAATGTGCCCAGTTAGGAGCATCGGATTCCCTTGCACATGCACCTCTGACACGTTTCTTCCCATTCAGTTCTTCCAGCAGATGCTTTGAGAGGAACAAATGTAGCTGCTGGTTACAGCTCAGCACACTGGTTTTTCCAGCAACACACCCCAACTATTTCCATCCAGAGCATCCACGGTTCCTTTACAAACGAAAGGATTCAAGATTTTTTCTAGTAGTTAAGAGCAATTGTTCCAATATTTAAATTCTCAAATTAGTGTTTAGTCCCACCCCTTATAGGGGGCCCTGACAATGCATTTGAATGAAGTGAATCAACTCAATGAGCTATTGAAAACACATCTCTGGCTCAGGTATGTGCATTGAAGAAAACATACCGATGTCTTTAGTACTCTCTGCCCTTCCTTCCCGTGGTTTACAAGCAAAGCAGTTTGAGTCAGCAATGTGTTAAGAGTAACTCTATCAACATCTACGTGACCATAGTCAGTTCAGGTTGATCTCAAAATGTATTTAAAGGGTATCACTCCAAAGGCTGGAGTGGCTCATCTTAGGAGAAAGGCACATCACTATCCCAGCACTATAAGAAGCAGGCACTATACAAGCATTTAGGAAAACTCAGTCCCTTTATGGAAAACTTAAGCCTTTCAGCAGCCATAATACAAGGTGGGTTGAGAGTAACCTACAGGAGCAAAAGCTGGGGTGAGTCTGCAGGACACCAGGACTGCTTCTGCAGCACTGTATGGGAGGAGCACACAGCCAGCCTCCAGGCACAGCTCTGCTCCCTTCAGGCTGCTAAAACCCAGGAACAACAGTTCTCAAATTGCACCTTCAGTGCCAGGTACCAGGGTTTTGTCAGCCAGCCCAGCTAATGCAGCTCACCCAGACCAGCTACTGAGAGTCCATCCCAGTAACATAAATGGGCACCCAAAAAGGAGAGAATTCCATCCAACACCAGTTTTGTAAGAAGATGTTCATTATTGATTCCCATCAGACCCAGCTAAGCAGACAAAGAGAATAACTTGAGCCAAATAAATCACTAATTTTCCCCCTCTGAGATAAGATTACAATAGCCTTCCACTCTTTAGCTGCTCCCCTTTGTAAGAGTTGCACATATGTGCTCTTTATTAGTTTGGGGCTTAGCAATTAGATGGATTTTCAGTTACTTCCAGAAATGCTGCAGGATGACTGAGCTGCAGCTAATCTTTCCTTCTCACTAAGTGGGAATATGAAAAATGCAGCAGGGCTCTCCAGCACTACAGCCAATGCATCTCAATTTTACACTTTCATACAGAAACCTAAACGCTGTATTTTGTATCTGAACTCTTGCACGGTTGCCAAAAAGGGAACCATAAGGAGAACGCTAGTTATAATCATCAAGAAAGAAAAATAACACGGACATTCCTTGCCAGAAGATGACCAATTTTCCAATAGTCCTGCCACACAAAAAGTGAGGACTTAAGATGTGGGGTTTTTTTCAAAGCAATTAAAGCAGAACAGAAGATTACAGCTGCAACATGCTATCCATTAACTCTAATTAGCGAGTATTTGTCATCTGGATTTAAAACTTCCCAACTTGGTGTTAATGAACTGTAACACTGTAGCAAAAGGTATTAATAAAAACCCCAGACTGAGGGCTAGATAAAAGACCTCTGCTCACATTTCCATGGAAGCTGGTGGGGGATTTTTCTTTGCTGTTTCAGTCCAGGAACTGCAAAATGGGGAACACAAGTTTTTAAAGTGGCTGCACTGACACTAAGTGTCAGTTATTTACCTCACAAAATTATATTTGAACTTCTACTCCATGTTCTGCTTTGGAGGAGTAGGTCTCTTGTAAGCTACAAATGCAGACAAATTATGCTTTGGGTTTTTCCTCATTAAAAGAAAACAAGCAATAGAGCAATTGGAGTGAGACAATAAAGAAAGATGGTTTTTAAATTGTTAGTTTTTAAATTCTTTGGGTTTGTTTTTTTATTATTGCTTGTGGATGGCCCAGGGTTTTTTGTTTGCTTGGGTTTGGGAGGGTGGGGTTGATCGTTTTCTGTCATTGAGTTTTCTTTTAGTTTGACTTTTATTTCCTTTTAAGGTTCCAGAGAAGAGCAAACAAAAAGTGACTTTGAAGTTGCTGCATCCTGTGGTAATTTTAGAGACCTTGTCCTGGAGGTCAAATCCGTCTGGAATGACAGCAACTCACCCTGGTGTCACGTCCCCTCCCAGCCAGACCTGCAGAGTCCACAACCTCACCTGGCCCCACAGCACACCCAGGTCAGCTGCACATGCCTCCCCCATGTAACTGGGGAAGGGATCCCCATGCCACTCTCAACTCAGCATCCTGGAAAGCAAAATTTTGCCACCAGGAATAAAGCCATCTTCAGATGGCTCACAGGAAAATAGCTGTTCTCCCAATGTGACAAGACGCAACAGCTCCAATACTTATTTTAAGATTTATACTTCTGGTGTAATGCTGTTCTAGACACTCTGGGATACCCTTCTTCCTGCACCGGCATCTTTTAAAAAATAGACAAACAACTGCAAACGTGGCTGGAAGAGAGCTTAATACCACAGCCCGAAAGCAGTGCATTCAAGCCAGCTGCAGAAATGGGAAAAACCACAGTCACTGCAGAAGAGGCATCCATGCCTCATTTTCTGATGTGAGGAAGGAAGTCCGAGCTTCCCAGACCCCTCTTGCCAGCTCCACTGTGTGATGAAAGCTCTTTCATCTTTCCTGATTTAATTCTGCCCCCTGAAAAACAAGGACCACCCCACTCACCCGGGGTGAGAGACACCAGTGGTGAAGGACACACGCAGGGAAAGGAAAGGGCTCTTTTTCGACACACCTGCAAGTGCATTTTCTATGTTCCAGCACATCTCCCAATTGTTTTCTAAGGAATTTCCTCTATCTTTCAACAGAGTATTTAAATCATATCAAAAGTCTTTATTTCTACACATTCCTGTGATCAAATGCTGGCATTAAAAGACGTGATCTATTTAGTACTCTGTACACATGCCAACTGCATACCTGCCCAGCCTGGTCCTGTGTGCGGACTCTGGATCTCAGTGGCCATCCAACACCATAAAGCCACTGTAGAAGCCACTTCAGTAGATCCTGTCTCCTCTGCCAAACCAGTACTGGCCCAGTCTGGGTCCTGTAAAGCTTGTTGCTGCAACACTTTGAAATACAAGTGGCTCTCCTGGTGTCAGGGTCAGTACAACAGGCAAAGCCGGACCACTTTCCGATGTGCAACCACTACTAAACTGCGGGTTTGCTGGAAATGATTTCACCACCCCAGCATCTTCATCCTAGGGCACCCAGGGCCAGGGAGGAAGAGAGAAGTCCTCCACAGGTCTATGCAAAAGGAGGAGAAGGGGAAGAAATGAGACAGAAAGAGGAAAACTATTTGCTGGTCACTGAATCAGCTGTAACCTGACCCTGGCTGCGTCTTGCCACCAACAGCATTAACTACAAGCAGCTTCCATTCAGCAGCTCCTGCCAAAAATAAACAGTGCCGGCTTTCCTGGCTGCTTGCTTGGGTTTGCTCTCAATGTTTTTCTTCTTGCCTCTTCTGGCTAATTGGGATATGCTACATTTCCTTCAACCAAGTAGTTTCTTAGTTCGTTTCTACCCACTGTCTTACTAAAATTGGAGCTGTTCCTCACAGCAGAGAATGAAAATAAAAGCTGTTTGACTGAAGGTGGCCACAGCAGGCTTCTTGGCATTTTAGTGGAAAGATGGGAGAAGGGATAAGAGGGGTTAAGAGAGGTACACAGCAACATCCCACTGTGAGCATTTCCCTCACTACCGGCACTGTTACTCTCCCTTTGACGCTCCTCTTTTCACTGGGGAATCAACTATTTACAAACAATATTAGTGCCAGCTAATTTTAATATGGGCCAAATATTCATGCTGTCCACCTTCATTAGGTGCTAGTGGGTTTTTCAGGGGTGTTGGCTTTTTATTTATGACAGAGCCCACCACACAAGGAGCCAGCACATCCAGCTCCTCCAACTACAAATAAGCCCCTCTCCTGGGCTGTTTTTCTCCAGCACATTTTCATACACGAGCAAAACAGGAAATGAACTCCTCCTCCTTATAGAGCATTTGCTCTACACTCTTTAAATTCAAACAGATTCCAGTGGACAGAGGTAGAACAGGGTAACTTAGCCATCTTTCACGAATAAAACCAGCTTATTCCAATAATGAACTGAACTGCAAACTACTAAATGTGATGAAGATGCTCTACAGGTGTCATGCAAATGCAGTTACTTTCTGGAAGAAAGTCCAGTGGCCAACAGCACACGAAGTGTTTTGAGTTGAGTTGATGCTACTGATACTAGGTTTGGGGCCAACTTGCTTTTATGTAAAATCTCCTTTCTTGCTTCCCCTCAACCCAGCAACACAGGGAAAC
>NW_010402470.1:28242-28641 GCF_000710305.1 Buceros rhinoceros silvestris | reverse complement strand
AAAGGTAAAGAGTAATTTCGTCAAGCTAAACAGCGTGTTTCTGACTCAGCCACTGAAAATTAAGTTCAAAGGCCCTTTAAAACTGCTATTTTAATATGCCATAAGAAGCACTCTCTGCCTTCTAATTTGTTCCGTTCTTTGAAACACTTAATTTCCTCTGCACTGTCACCGCACAGCACTGAAGCCTCGTGGAGCCCTGCCACTTGATTCAACACCAATAGTCACATTTCAATAGGCAATTCCACTTGAAAGGCTATAAATGAGGGGGGAAAAAAAAGATGTCTCCAAACCAGAGAACGCAATGCAACACCATTTATTTATATCCAAGTCCTCTTGTCTGTGGCTGGCTACTGTAGGCAGGAGCCAGAGAACGGGAGCTTTAAAGCCTAGATAATTAAT
>NW_010402470.1:22775-28064 GCF_000710305.1 Buceros rhinoceros silvestris | reverse complement strand
TCTAAGTGGTTTTAAAATGGCTAGAGATTTAAGGTAGACAAGATGCAACACTGGAATCAGAATCAAGCTGCTGCACTCTCTGCTCTGGAATGCACTGTTTACTCTGGCATCACATAAAATATGCAATGGATTTCTCAAGGAAAAGAGAAAAAAACAGCCCCCAAAGCCTCATTATTCTGTAAAACAAAAGTAAAAAGGTGTGTTTCAGGCCAAATCACAGTCACATTTCAATAGGGATGGGGAAGTGCAACACAATAATAATTTCATATTTATTAAAATTCATTTACTACAATTGCCATCAACAGGGCTGCAGGGCCGTTAACGAGAACCTCCCTGGAGTCAGAAGCATCAACTTCTACAAGCATATACAGATATAAAGAAAAATTAAATTAAAAATAATTTAATAATATTACTTTGGAGAACATTTATCATTCCTGAGTGTGGGTTTTTTCCCTTTCCAAACTTCCTTATTAAGATTTTGCAAAATTATAATGAAACTTGACAATAAACCACATGGTGCCTAAGCACACTTGCAAATTAGCCAGTTGCTAATTCCACCGGCTGCATAACAATTTGCGTGTCCTCACATAGCAAACGCTCCTCTTCCTCCAAAAGCCAAGCCAGGCTCTTGAGGGTTTCACAAAACCCCCAAGACAAAAACAGTGCGAAACGGCATCCCACCGCTCAGCGGGGCATTCTCCACACTCCTTGTGAGCCATGACATGCTCACGAAGTCACGCATCAGTGTAAAAAAAAAAAAAAACCAAAAAACCAAATACCCCACATGAAAAAGCAGCACTGAAAATAATTTGGAGATAAAAAGTAGACACAGAAAATAAATATAAAAAGGATGTCCATATAAACCCATTGTACAGATGCAAGATTAGCCAGATATCATGATCAGTAACATCATGATGACCCTCCACTTTGGTGGCCTCCAGTAATACCCATTTATTCCCCTTCAAGTTTTGCATGTCAGTCTCACACCTATCACCTAACACTTCCACAGCCACAGCGCTCAGCTCTCCACACAGACTGACCCTTTCAGAGCTACTTTAAACTGCATTTTCAGCCAGTGTTAACATCACCTTAAACACTTTAAAGGGAGGGCGACCAAAGCTGCACTGCTCCTGCCTTTACAGCCCAAAAGGGACAAGCTGCTCTGATTTTCCCCACCAAAAGCCACCGATGACAAACACACCCCTCTTTGCTGAAGCTAGTTATCCCATAGCAGCTTTAACTCCACTTCTTTGCCAGAAAAGATCCATCCACCCAATGCTCACTGAATATAATTTCCTGAGGGGCTGCTCCTCAATTTACACATCGGAGGTATATGCTGTTATATACCTGAGCAGCCATCTCACTTGTAAAAGAGCAGAGGAAATCAGCAAGAAAGCCATATTGCAACATCACACAGCAGCTGAAAAGCCATGACCACAAACCACTACAGCGAAGTCAAAGCTGGGTGATGGTGCAGTGAATTACAGACAACTTGTCCAAAAGTGAAAGGCTTCAGCAAACAGACGCGGCAGCCAGAGACAGCCTTACAGCCTGCTCCAGCCATCATTTCTCCTCCTTCTTCACGTTTCCCCATCTTAAGGGGTTTGGCCATCTTTATCGTCCTTCGCCAGCAAGGCAAATATAGGAAACTAAACAACTCTGGAGGCAAGAAATGCATTGTGCTTGTTCAGTCCTGGACAAAAAGAGCAAATAGCTGGTGGCACTCAGAGCCATGGGCAGGCTGGCAGCAGCCAGAAACCTTTTCTCTTTGCAGCATGTCTGACACACCACTAACATCTCTGCAGTCGCAGCAAAGATAGAAGAGGCTTATTTCTATTTTGAAAGGAGCTGGAGCCTGAGGCCATTACAAGCACAGCCTGAAGAGAGGTTGACTTCATGGGCTTGCAGCACCGTTCCCACTCGTACTGCTACCATCCAGTGTAGCATCTTCAAAACACCATAATGACTCAGGCAGCCAGCTCATTGTCTTGCTCAGATTTGGGAAAGAAACTATGGCTGATGGCTTTCAAAAGTGACCCATGCACCTCACCAGAGTACTAGTGACATACAAAAAGCAACGAGCATCAACCACTTCTTCATGTCAAAGTTTCCACCGTGAGCAAGTGAGGAGTTTTGCTTTCTCCTCCTCACAACCAAAAAAAAAAATAAAAAAAAAAAAATACGTGCACTCTCAGGACTTACTGAAGCCACTGCAGCTGGAGGCCATGTACCTGTGGTGTCCCCCCAGACCCAAGGGAGGAAGAGCAGCTTATGAGGAAGGTGAGGTACCCACCCATGCTGCACCCCACAGCATGGCCCACAGGAAAGCTGCAACCCAACCGGTTCTGCTTTCACGCACAAAGCAAAAAAAAAAACAAAACCTAAAAAAAAAAAAAAAATAAAAAAAAAAAAACAAGGTTGGCCACGTGACAATCAGAATGGTTACTTTAAGTAAGTATTATCAATCCTCCTTTACCACTGGATTAGAGCAACTAAAAAAAAAAAAAAAATAAAAAAAAAAAATCAGTGTTTGTCATTCAGCTGAGTCTCAAAACTATGAAGTGATCTGAGGCCTTCATGCCAAAAAAGAAAAAAGATCTGTCAAAATGCAACCAAAGAAACACCACCAAAACCCCTACCACAGCAGATGAAAAAACAAACAGAAAAACACAAATAAATGCAAGTATAGAATAACTACACACTAGCAAAAGGGGAGGGGGGGATGAGGAGAGAAATTTGTCACCAGACATGATAGTTTTTGGTTTATTCCTCTATTCAGGAATAATAATTAAACTAGAACACAACAAGATCCAATTTGTCACACAACACCTGCAATCAGCTGAGTAAAAAAAACCTACATAAATAAAACCTCAAACCAAAAATCCCACTGTTCAACTCCTACATTGCAAAGTATACTTCATGATTGTTTAATTAAAGTCATTTTTAGCTTTGCATGGCTGCAATCACCAAACATTGTCTCCCTGTCAGCATCTGAGGGGCTAACACAACTGTTGCCAACAATTAGCACAAATCTGGCTGACATTGTTTTCTCTAAAAATAAACCATGCATGTTAAGCAGCTTGAGAACAAACATGAAAACAAGATTTTAGGATAACATTTTTCTTCTTGTGGAAACACAGTCCTGCAGGAAGCCCAAGTAATGACTCCAGGATCTACTCAACCGCACACCTTTGCTGCTGGAGAAGTACCTCAGGATGGAAGTGGGAAGTTCTGGACACCTGTGATTAAAAAAAACTTTCTAAGCAGAGGGTCACTATTAAGTCCAGTCTCTTGGCCAAAATCCATTCGGGAAAATTCCTGATCCTCCTTTACCAGCAATGGTCTGAGTATCACAGCAAGAGAAGAGCGTGCAAGAAAACAGCCCCTGTGAAGAGATTCTTCTTTTGGAAAACTGACTTTTCTCTAAATTGAACCATCAGGAAAAACCCTACAACACTGAAATAAAGTCACAAACATGCAAGTCACTTGGCTTGGGAAGGATTCAGTCCTCTGAATTCGGAGCATCTGAGAAGCAAGCACGCACGCACTTCCAACGGCTTCTTTGTTCACCATCCATCTTCAACCTAAGGACCCAGCCGCTCACCCATGACATGCTCTATTCCAGACATGGTTGCCCAACAACAATGGTTAAATGTGACTCAGAGAACAGAGACAACTCTGGCCTTTTTGAAGAAACAGTATTTTTAAATAGAGCCTGAAACTGCCAAAAAAGGAAGAAAACAGCTTCTTGTTGTTGTTTTGCCAGGACTATTTGAATTCCTGTACTGACAATGAAAATCACAAACCTAATCTGAGGATTACAAGCAGAGACATACTCCAGTTCTGAAGCCAACACATCTCCTTTCCAGCACTTGCCTGACACAAGGATCAGAAGTAAAGGTGGCTTTGGGTGGCAGAGGAACAGACAGGGGCCTCGTCTAAGCTCTGACCATTCCCTCTTATACTACATATTAATTGCCAGCAAATTAATGCTGGTAAACCTTTACCAGGCTGAAGAAGTTAACATTTTCTACTCAGCAAAGAGGAAGTCTGTAACTGCTTATTTTATACCCTGTTCTTGTCTCTGAAGGCTTTTATTCTCTAATGCAAATTAATCAGGCAACTTGCATCATATGTTCTTTCTCCAGGCCTGGCTCCTCTCAGCATCTCTATTGATCTTCCTTCAGTACACCATTAGCAAAAAGTTTTGAAAGCACTGGTTTTACAGTTCCCAGATTTAGTGGAGTCCAGTTTAGGAGAATTGCCAGATTTAGGTTTGAGAACCCATCCTTTGGGGGAAAGGTCACCATTTTTCAGAAGATGCAACCATGTTCAAATCCCGCTCTGCTGTTCATTCACACGTGCCTGTGTCTCTACTGCTCAATGCTCCACTCTGCTAAAGCAGGGTTTAGATGACCAGGAAGAAGGGACAAGTGCCACACACCTACAGCCAACAAAAAAGGCAGCAAAATACGAGACTGATAAAAAATAAAATCAACCAAAACAACAGGAGAAAGATATAAAGAGAGGGGTGGGAAGGTGACAACTTTCAATAAGTATCTGTAAGCTTTTAGACAGATTATTTTTCCCTTGAACTCCACAGGTCATCTCTCCAACAGACCTCCCTCAGGTTCCTGTTTCCTCTCTAGTCCAATAAAGCCACAGCAGTAAAGAAAATCAGTGCAACTTCAATGTATGTTTGCCATGCCTGTGTGAGTGTGAATGCGAGATGACCTTTGTTCCTTCTCCTCTTCTAAGCTGTTTTCTCTACGCATGCATGAAAGCAACTCAAACCAAAGCCAACTGAAACTCATCATCCATCCTGCCACGAAACACTGCATAGGATCCTGGTACACGGTCAGACTTGCCGACTCCACTGAACAGACCTGGACTTGCTGAAGCGCGTCTGACCCCCACCCAGAAGGAAGAGGACCACACCAGAAGATACACACGCAGAGAGAAGCGCTGGCTGTCCCGAGGGCTTCATGCCCCACGTGCATGTGCACACTGCAATTCTGTTGTGTCAAGTCTCCAGCTGACTTTCACACTGTGCAGACATTATCCCCTGGCAGACAATGGTGCTCATTCTCCCGTCCGCTCCTCACAGCCAGCAGTACACCATGCGTCCTGCTGAGCCCAGCGAACACAAATGCCAGCCTGCTATAACGTTACCTGCTTGCAGCCTTCGCACAAAGCCGGGCTCACTGCTCAGCCAAAGCCCGTTAAGCGAGCTGCAGCCCCACCGCGGATCTCCACACCCTTTGGAGAGAGCCAAGTGGTAGAACAAGT
>NW_010402470.1:21729-22674 GCF_000710305.1 Buceros rhinoceros silvestris | reverse complement strand
AGCAAGTTCGCCAGCCAGGGAAAGAGCCCAGGCAGGGCTGGCAACAAAAAAGAAGCACCAGAAATAAGAGAGCAAAAAGATTATGCAGCAAAATAAACCCCCCATTTTAGACCTGAACTTGCTCAAAGTCCAGGCATGTGGAATTAACAAGGAATTAAATTTATTTTGCATTATTTATGGTCAGAAGATGTGCACCTCCAAGACTACCTCACTGAAGGCAACCTGATGTGAAACACCAGTGTCAGCTGCTCCTCTGCTTCCCCGCTACAGCACTGTATCCTGGTCCTCCCAACTCCTGTTCCGAAGAGTGTGTGACTAAGACACAACCTCAGCCCTGAGGTTTGATTCCTTTACAGCCACCGCAACAGCAACAGGAGAGCCAGACCCATGTGCCCCAGCTGCCCGAGTCCCGTCTGCCCCCGATCTCTCACGCTCTAACTTCTTTGTGGCCACAAGGCCAAAATCGGGACACGTAGCCAGAGGGGTGCCCAGCTTAAACCTAGCACTAAGCAACATCTTGAAGACAGACCAGCAGTCTACAGCCTGGCTGAAAGGACAGCGGCTTGAGGACCACCAGGCAACCAGCCCTTTCCTTGGCTCGCTGGATCTCGCATGACTCTGGCCGAGCGCGTGGCAGGCACAGTGCTACCGCCAGCAGGGCTGGCCAGGAGCTTCCTTGTAGCTCGAGCACTGTATCAATCAGCTCCATGTCTGCTTTTAGCCGGCGGCCTGAATGTTTTATTCAGGCTCCTTAATCTCCATCCTGCTCCCAGGCAGTGGAGCAATGCCCGACGGGAACCAGACACGAGCCAGCCCTCCTCCTGCAAGCCAGAAACCCCAGGGTGCAGGAGGTGATGGGTGGGGGGACAAGCATGGCTAGTTCTCTGTTCTTTCAATACTTACTGCAGTTCAGCTCGCTGCCCTTTGGTTTTGGCCATGGCGGGG
>NW_010402470.1:21012-21477 GCF_000710305.1 Buceros rhinoceros silvestris | reverse complement strand
GTGACAGTGCAGGGGCAGCAGCAGAAGATGGAGGAAGCACAGCCCTGCCATTTCCTGCAGTTTGCTAATCTGTATCATGCAGCTGCAAACCCCTGGCTCGGCTCGATGGTGCTACCGACCCACCGCCACAGCAAGGCTCTATCCAGCCGCCCCATGCCTGCACCGGCCGGTCCCAGTCCAGGGCAGGCAGGACTGCAGCTCCTGCACTCAAGCCAGGAAATTCCAGTCACAATTAAATTGTGTTTTTTTCCAGTTCTCATCAGAGTGAACAGCCCAGGCTGCAGTGCAAGCCCAGATCGGTCTTGCCATGCTGACGGGGTGATGACTGGCCCTGACTGGTCAGCTCTGGAGAGAGCCTGGGGTGGCATCACAAGCAATTAACGTGATACAGAAACTCCTCTGCCATGCGCCTAACATCCCACTACAAGCAGGAAAAAAGAAAAATAGTAATTAAAAAACAGGCAA
>NW_010402470.1:0-20875 GCF_000710305.1 Buceros rhinoceros silvestris | reverse complement strand
CACACCCTGCATCCCTGCTGCAGCCAGCTCCCCCGGCAGTCGCTGGTCAGGAAGGAGAGACCGAATCAATCCCCTTCATCAGAAGAGGCTTATAACTCATGGGGGCATCCAAACTCACTTGACAAGGGGGATAAATCTGTACTCAGGAGGAAATCGAGCTCTCTCCACTACAGATCCGATATAGATTGCATAATGAGGTGCTTCCTTGCCCACACCACCACAAACACAAGCCGCCTGCATGCAGAAAAATAAGTACATACAGTTTTCTCTAAAAATCCAGCACCCGTTTCACCTCCCCCTCACTTCAAGCAGTGAAAACAGCTTTTGTCCAACTGTCACGTGAGATTTAAGCAGAAATGACAAGAAAGGCAGCTTTGTGCAACTCTCCTTGCAACTTCCCCATCTATGATGTACATGGAAAGCTGAGAGACATGGAGAATGCAGCAACACGCAGAGGATGAATAAAACGACCAGTAATCTACTGCATGTATACACCCCACACACTGACCCACGGAGCAACCACTGCCTGCTTCTCTAGAGCTGGGCACTCTGCTGCTCTTTGTTGGGATTTATGAAAAAGCTTATCAGAAAATTATTGGAATCAAGTCCCAAAGGAATATTTTCCCTCTGCTGTTCCTCTGCCATCGCAACAGTCCCTCTAGAGCTTTAGCACGGTCTGGAGACAGTGCCCCAGCACAGATTCACACTGGTTTGATGCAAAATTCTTAGTATCATGCCATGGATGTCATTTATTTATTTTAATACAAGGACTTCTGAGGGGTGCAGACCAGCCCTGGCAGCAATTATTATAGTACTTCCATGCATAATTCTCCTGGTTATTCAAGCCACGACCCCGGTAATACGGCCCTCTGCTCTTTTTCAAGTAGCCTTTCACATTGCTGCCTAAACTATAATTTGCTCATTTCCCAAGATCTAAGGCTTATACCAGCACAATCTGTCTTACGCACATTTAACCCACGCCGGGTTAAACATGCACCAGTTTGAGTTCTGGGGAAGCAAACTGCTCACAATCTTGGTTATATGCATCATGCAATTTGGGTGGGTTTGGAGTTGGGTGCTTTCGTTTGGTTTTTTATTTTATTTTTATTTTTGACCCATCATTTAAAAGCTTTCAGGACATCTGTCCCCAGCAGCCCAGTATTATTAACAAGTCCCCTAAGCAAGTACAAAAAGCCTTTGAGATTTTCTGGCTCAAAAACATGAGGGAACGATCCATGGCTCCACAAGATGATGAGCTGTGTTTGGGGAAGGGGCTGGGAATGAAGAACAACCCACAGACACCTACCCAGAAATAGCAAAGTGTACAGTCTGGACAAGAAACTGTCTTTCAGTTTCTTATCTTTCCCCTCACATACCAATCAAAATCAATTTCGATTCGTCACCAAACAGCTTTAAGACAGTGGATCCATTAGAAAGAAGTGAAGAGACATCTCCAGTTACCAGTTATAAAATCACAGCCCAAGGCCACCAAGCCAATTTCACCCTCAACAATTCTTTGGCATCCACACAAACCTCATATCCTCCCCCCCAATATTTACACAATATCCAGAAGAGCTGGGGCAGGGTGGGGGGAAAGCAGACCCCTGTGCATGTACAGCAGGGTTTCCACCGCACTTGGCAGAGCTCTGGAAGATGAGGCGCGGAAATCCCAAGGGCGGCATGCAGGGGAAGGAATCTGCTCTGGGCAGCTCTGCAAGGCACTCTCACGTGCTTCAGCAACCCCGGCTGCACCAGCGAGCGGTGCCGGCACTCTGTATGCTTGGGAGAAAGGGTGAATTCACAAGCATTTTACAGAACCAAGGAGAGGCAGGGACCAGTTAGCAGGGAAAATACGGTCATCGAGAGCAACCTATTGCCTTGCTATGCTGCTGTCTGCACTTTCCAACTGAGTAAGCCAAAGGACGGGGCGGGGGTGTGTGTGTGGAAATTTCACAAACTAAATCCTGAGAACATAGAAAAAGATGGGGGAGGAGAGATCAGCGACAGCTGAAGGATGTACAGTAATGAAAGGTGCTTTTTACTGTTCCTGTAACAGAAATTTACAGTTACTAAGCAGGTGGAGAGAAGACCCTTTTAACTGGAACAGCCGAGAGACTGACCAGAGAATGAGAAATAGCTTGTTTTTACCAAGTGAAAAGCTCTACCCCATGTAGCTATTGCAGCTAGTAGAACACACTGGATTTCTTGCCTTTATCACCACAAACAAGAGCCTGTTTGTAATGTAAAGCTGCAAGTTACACGGCCAGTACCAGTGTCTGTTCTTTTATACTTCATCTCCCAATTTTATCATAAACAAACACACAGCTTACGGCTGCCTATAAATTTCATCCTCAAACTCTTCGGAACAAAACACTGTGTACTTTAATCTTAATGTACTTCCTATCAAAAAGATCCTGCGTGTGGGGTTTACAACTACCAAGCAGTAGAAGTACCATGAGATAAGCTATCCTTGTTTTACAGGAGAAACACAGGGACAGAGATTAAATAACCTATCTACAGGGAAAAAGTGACATGACCCAACTTTCAACTCTGATTTTTCCAACACCCCCCAAGCTATGTTAGAAGTACTTTGGAGGGGCTCCTGAGCAGCTACAGCAGAGAAAATACTTGTGAAAATTAACTTTCACACCCAGTTTTAATAAAACTTACACACTGCTGTTTCTTCAATAAGCAGGACACAAAAACATGAGTTTAAACAGCTCAGAACTTCAACTAGGTGCTTGTGCACCTGTACTTATTTGAATAGTAGGTTTTATGCAAGATAGGAGACTTCACGGGTGCTGCTCTGTGCAAAAAGAGTGCACAGCATCATCAGAGATCAGTCCCAAAAGAATGGGCAAAGGGACAAACCGGAGTTTACAAGAAGCCTAAGACAGGTCCAACTGTTTTAAGTACATGCTCGTGCACGGACACACACTTTTTTATGGCTAGTCTGTGGTTAGTCTATGATGCAGAACAAGGAACCAATGAAGTTGGGTAACACCACGCAGAGGCAGAGAGATAAAACCACCTCCCCGGAACGTGCATTCTGATGTATAACTTTATTATCAGCTTAAGTTGTCACGAAAAAATACATCTATCATTTCCTTAAACTACCTCTCAATCTGCGATGTCTGTTCTGTGAATCCAGCAGAAGACTGCTGAATGCTTTGGCAAGGCATTGTTTCACAGACCCTTGAAAAGGTTACGTTTATAAAAACCTCTACCTCTCATCAAAAGAGAAAATGCTCAAGCAGCTTAAATTTGGCGTAGCAAGAAACTCGCATACAGATTAGCTAATTTATTCGCTATGATGTTGCGAGATACTGTTTTATTAGCTTAATTTGTCTTTAGCAGCACTGGAGACCAAGGTAACTACAGTTGAGTTGCTGGAGCCCACATAAAAAAAAGAAGAAAAAAGCTTTTGAAAAAATGTCTTGTTATTCTCACCCTTGCAAACTGGTTTTTGCTTGTTTTTAAAAAGGGCTTGCTTATTTGAAGCAAATGAAGCTTTTAAAAAGGTAGCTAGTTATTGGCAAATATTTTAGACCATTTCTCTGCTTCAAAGACTGTTCGTATCAGAGATTCTACAAAGTCCACAGCATGCTAAATGGACACAAATGCCCGACAGAAACAGAGCTTATATTTAACCTACTAGCAAAACTCAGCTACCTGAATAATTAATATTCTTCAAATGAAAATTTCTCTTAGCTCTCTAGGTGTACAATATTAAATCTATTACCATTTGTTACTTTTCAGCACACCAGTGGAGTTAAGATCAAAATCAGAGAGCAGACATGAAAACTTGGCACCCGTGAAGACAGGGTTTTGACACTGGCTTCAGCAAGGCAGGATTTCACCCTTGGTCACTCCATGCTGCTTCAGTTTATTTTTCCTTCTTTCCTCCAGCTCTTTTTTTTTCCCCCCCCTTTCATATCTCTTCTGAAATACACTGACTTCCCAGCCCTTGAACAATGTGTTCTCAAACTACACAGCCGAGAATGCCAATACAAATGAAATCTGTGCTACAGCTTCTATGGAGCTGGGACCACTTTACATCATCCTGTCAGATATTAAAAAAGAAAGAAAAAGAAAGAAAGAAAAGACTACTACAATAGAAGTGAGCCATCTTGTTTCCTTCGAGTGTGAAAAGGCTTTGAGAGGAAAAAAAAAATACAAAGCAGCTAATGGTAATTGGTTACACAGAAACCCTCATCCGTGCATTTTGCTCCCAGGGAGCACCAAGTGTACAAGACCAAAACGCAGCATCAGATCCACGTGAAATTCTGCACCTAATCTGCAAACCAGTTACCATGACTGCACATGCAAATTGGTCAGATAAAAGCCAGTCAGAGGAATAATTGGCTATTTGGAGGTACAAAATGACTAATCTATCACAGCCACCACATAAGTGGTTTTTTTCTCCGCTTCATAATTGAGCCACTTAATTCTCCAAGTCCAACCTAGTATTTCAGATGCAATATGGTACAGTAAGTACTGTAACAAAATGGCAAGCAAGAGAACCCAGGCTCCATCCAGAGCTCCACCACTGCTGCAACACAAGTCCAGCCTTTCATCCGTACCCTGAGGTCCCCTGCGGGAAGTCAAGCGACAACTTGTAGAAGTGCCTACAAACACACACCCGTTCCCAGCAGTCTTAAACACATCTTTGTAGGGAACTGTGAATCGTCTGAAGAAGCCTTAGAAGCCATCAGTACTGAAAACCCCACTGTGGGCTGCATCTCTTCTGCGTGTGCACAAGCGTAAAAGCCCATCACCATTTACATCCTTCAGTAACCACAACCAGCTTCATTCCAGGTCCTCACAACTAAGGCAAGAGCAAAGCATAGTAATTTCTCCCCTCATCCAGGAGGCAAATTGTTTCTCTTATTGGCAAACACAAAGACTAGCTAGCTTAAACTCTAATACCACTTTTACCTACTAAGATACCAACTATCTTCCTGCTGGAAGTATTGAAAGTTTTCTTTTACTGCCTTCTGTATGGGATATGAAATTAAATCAACTAAGGCAGAATTGTAGAAGAATATAGAGAGCAAAGCAGGACAGGTCTGTATAAAACCTCACACAAATGCTTAGACTTCAAGGATGCCATGCCAGCAAGCTTTCTATTAAACACTTCAATAAAGCAGGAAAGTTAAAGCCTTGAATATTCTCCCTTCTAGGCACAGAGCAAATGGATCAGTTGCCAGTAATTATTCGCCTTCCCCGTGCTTCAGGCATTCCCATCTGCGAAATGGGCCTAATATCTTCATTAATCTAGACAGTGTTAAGTCCTGCATAGGAGTCGATATACCACTGTCATCTCATTTCTTATCTTCCAAGATTTATAACAAAACATCACCCTCTATTCATATTTTCAGCCCAAAAGGCAAGTGCTTGACCTTAAAAAGTACAGAAGCAAATCAGTTCTCCATCTCCACAAAGCTCTCCCTGCTCAAACCAGACCCACAGCTGTAGGCAGGAAGTAAAAGAACATTCCTACTCCTGAATCTCTAGGGGAAACCAAGGCAAAAAGATAGTCCTGTGTCCAAGACTACCTGATTATGAGATTACAAAGGAAAGCTTGCAGGTTCCTTATGGTTAAACTTCAAGTCCATCACCTCACTGGAGCTGGGAGCCCAGGGCATAACCAACTGGCCCTTCTCCTATTAACTGGGGTCAAGAAAGCCCCTGGCTCCAGACAAGTTCCTCCCATGCGTTTCTGGCATGTGCTCCCCCACCTTCTCTCTCCTTGAGTTTTCTGATGAATCCATACATGCTGCTGGAAATGGGGTTTGGAATGCATGCTCAGACATAAAACCTCTCTGCCCAGATGTGCTAATCCCCTGTGGCAACCCACTTCACCACACATGACCTCCAATGGCATAATTTGACAAGGTCAATGACTACTGTGCCGCAGAGGTTACTTACGCTCACTGAAGTTTTCAATGTGCACACAAGAAGGTCCCTCCCTCTCTTTTAATGCAATTAAATGCTTTTTATTTAGAAATTTGCACAATTTACGTGCAATTTTCTCACCCTCTCCGCACAACCAGCCTCCATTAAAACCATTTTCTGCAGCAAAGCCAGCATTTAGCTGGGCTCAAATACTGATCTTATCCTCCCAGCACTTTCTTCAATCCCTTCATGGGATTCCAGCAGGGGAAAATGACGCTGACGAGAAGAGCTGCTTCTACCCCCACTCTTTGGGTTTAATATCCAACACAGGCTTCTGCTTTATACAACACGTGTCCAGGATACAGCATAGAAAGAAAGGTAGGGGGACAAAAGAAGAGCAAAAGGCTAAAAAGAAGGAATTTTTGTATGAACTGAGCTACAAATGCCATTTGCAGCCTGAACTACTTCTAACCTTCTGCCATCAAGAGGCTTAGCTACTCAGCCACTCCAAGCACCAGACCAAGCACAAACAAAAGCTTGTATCTTCTTTCTCCCTGTCACATTGAAACTAATCAGTGAAAACAAGGTAGAAACGGGGTTTTCAGAGCAGTTAAATTGCAAGTGAGGTTTTATCTTTCCAAGTAATCCCTTCTACCCCCAGCCATTCCCCACTACCCCATATGTGACCACACCATCCCAACTTCATGAGCTAAACCGAGACCAGAGTCATTCCAGCACCATCATCATTTTACACCATCCATTTCAGTGGATCCCCGACTTAGAACATGACCTAAAACACAGAAAGAACATGTAGCTATAGCCCTGCTGCAAGGGCTTAGGCCACATTTGCAGGGTTTCTTTATCAATACACACCTGCTCTGCATCCCCCTCTCCCCTGTGTCCTGCCTCCCCTGTGCCAGGAGGATGTTTGCAGAGCTGTGCAGTGAGCCAGGTCAGGCAACCAGGGAATTAGTTCTCCTGGCAGCATAAATGCTAGAGCTGGCACAAGAGAGGTAATCAGGACAAGCAGCCAGGGCAGGAAAGGACCATCCCCTTCAGCAAAAACACATACTTATGTCCGATTAAAGTGGTCACAGCCCCAGCTCTCTCTCCCTATTTCTGCAAGCACGGGAATTACCCAGCAGTATGGAAGATCAAATTGTTTAGCTTTGCAAAAGGGTGTCTGTCTAAACACAGAGCTATTTTCACAGCTTGCTGCTTCTCTCACCACTTCCCCTCCTTCAAAAAAAAAAAAAAAAAGAGAGAGACTTGAGTAAAAGGATGTGGACCATGTTCCCATACCCGGGTACAAAGCAAAGGATGCGGTGCTGGGCTGCAAGGGGCTGAGGATGGCAGCCCTGGGCTCCTAAATGGAAGGGTGCTAACGTTTTCTCTGGCAAGGTAAACAAACCCTGCAGTACAAAGATTGAATGACTCCATGGAACAAAAGGGAAAATAAGGTCAAACCAGGGAGGGGGGGCCATGTGCGTGGAATGAAACAAGAAGCAGCCAAGATGAGAGAGATGACAGATACAAACACACAGACCAAAAACCCCAAGAGGCTACTCGTTAGCTCTGAAGCCGAGCACATGGAAAAAGAGAAGAATTTACTTCGTCTACAACTGGAATGTTTGCATAATTGTCACTTTCAATTTTACATAATTCCCTTTTCTACACATTTGCTTCGTGTCTAGGCCACCATGCATGAAATAAATCCCTGTATCAGAGCACGGCCTGTCTGTGTGACTCGCAGTGCTCAGGAGATTGGGTTTCCCCGTTTATTCCTGTGTTACATTCCAAGAAGGTGTGAACAATGCTTTATCAGACTTAAAATAATATCAACCAAACAGATATCCACCCCAGCCAGGATGTGTTTGCCTAGGCAGATTTCTTTAAACTCACCGAGTAGGTAAGTATATAAATCATATGAGTAAGGTATTATTCAGGCACTAATTAAATACCATTTTTCCCCTTCCCTCCATGGATCACCCTGAACACAGGACAAGCACTGCACCAACAAGCAATTCGGTCTGGAAGTTTTAGGGTTGTTCCTTCCTCCGTCTCCAATTCAAATGACATGCATTCACTTTGGGTATAGGTTCAATTTGCTTCACAGTGCTGATACCCAGGCACCCCGTTAAAAAAAAAAAAATTATAAGTCCAGCCAAAAATACCAATAATAATTATATCTATTAGACCCACATCCTCAGATGTTGTTTAGAAAAATCTACATTAAGAAGAGCGGGAACAAAGGATGAACTTTCAGCATTAAAAGGAATACTACTAAGTAACAAGGCACAGAGATTCTCATTGTGTATTTAAAAAGAGTGACAAATCATCTCAATGACCATAGTCTAAAGAGAATCCAACACTTTCTTTGTTCTGGCTGAACAAAATAGAAAACTAAAAAAGACTAAACGCTGTTAAACGCAAATTACATTTAAAGTTCATTCAGCTTTAAAGCCTGATTATATATTAGTAGAACTAAAAAGTCTTACAAAAAAATGCGTACATCATTGCAATATAATTATAATTCAGTTGGATCCCAAATTCTGACCTTCCTGAAAGGTATCTGCAGCCCCCTGAAAGGGACATTTGCATGTTTCTAGTTTGGCAGCTGCCTGGGAAGCATAAGCAATGGGATGTCAATTCACTGGTCAGGTTATGTTGCAAGACACCAGTATTTAGTCATTTCAGAAAGGCTTGATCACCATGAAGACACAAAGCCAGCTGGTTTTTTCCCCCATGCTTTTTCACTACCAGCCCTACTTCCAGCAGCACACTGGTTCAACTGCACTACCACAAGCTGCCACCCTGCCCAGAGCATCCCTCTACCAAGGGGGAAGGGAGGTCCCCACACTCACACCACTTTCTGCTCCCAGCCATCAGAAAGGCCAGCCTCACACCATGATTAACCTCAACCCCAAATACCTACAAGGGTGCTGCAGTAAAACTGGTAAAATAAGCTACACTTTGCATTTTTCCCCCCAGGCCTGTGTTCTTACTGGCATGCTTCCTGTGTCTGGGTTTACGCTTTAGGCACAGACTCATTATTCCTACAGAATTCAGCAGAGACTGAGTGAAGAATCACATTTTGCTTATGTTCTGAACATCACAAAGGTAATACTAAGAAAAACACCAGTGACTTCATCTGCTAAACATTTATAAACAGGGAATGGGAGTTTTAACACACACATGCACAAAAGGAGGTGTACAAGAACAAAAAGAATTCATCTGCCACTGGAGAAAAAAAAAAATCTTCCCTCTCCTCAGTACTTGCTCCTTTTTGCACAGGTAAGCACACTGAAACAGTGAAAATTCACCTACTGGTACTTAGCAGAGAATTGGAATTACATAAAAATCAAACCAAGAAATACCCCAAACGAAGTCAAGTTTTATTTACCTGCAGGTAACCCACTACCAGAAGCTGCCCATTCACTAGCCCTGATGCTGAAGCATGCTCCACATCACAGCTCCTCGCCACACTTCACAGGACCATCCCCAGGTGCCGGCCACATCACCACCGCTGCAGAGGACAGGCACTCTGGGAAGCAGATGCCCACGAAGCCTGAGGTGACACAGCCGGGCCTCTCTGGCTCCTGGTCCCACGGCAGCACAGCCCACCAGCAGCCTCCTGTTTGTTTTTGCTGCTTGTTTCCATTCAACATAGATCTAGCATTTCCTGGAAAACAGGCTCAGCTGGTCGAAGTTTGAGACCAGCAGATGAGCTTACCCATTTTATTATACAACTCCACATTACCTGCTTGCTCCCCAACACTGCTGTGCACAAATGGGCTGTCTTTTGGTCCTGCTCGTACAGGGCACAAATCTCAGCTCCAAGCAACTACAGTAAGCAGCGGCAGTAAAATCTGCCAATCGCTAAGTGTTGAAAAGAAAGGACCCTCTTCCTGGCAACACACACGAACCATTAAGAAAACCAAGCAACTTGATTTTAGACAACCAGTACACCACACTTAACACAGATAAACTCCAGCAGTTTACAGCCTGTCCTTTCAGAGGTCAAATTAATATCCTTACAGGTTGTACCAACACAAAGTTATAGAGGAGTATTATAAAACACACCCCTGTGATTGGGCCACATCTTTGTGCCAAAACTACACCAAAGACATGCAACCAGACATGGTGCATGAGTGCAAACCACAAACTCATCAGCAGACAGCTATTTAGTAACAGTCACAGCTAGCTGACCTTCAGGGAGAAACTCAGTAACCCAAGGATGATGACATTCCTGGCCTCGGATTGCCTGCAGCATTTATTTTGGCAGCAGTGAAGAAAATCCACTGATACATTTTGACCAGAAAGCCCTGATTAGGAAACCAAAGCCCTCACTCCTGTCCAACAGAGAGGCTTGAACACACTCCACTGGAAACCCATGCACGCCTGCTTCAGCTGAGCAACACAACAGGTTTCAATGACCAAGAGAAATCATTTTAAGATCTTAAATTCAGTAGCATGGCCTGTCTTGAAGCTGCAGCACACAAGCAATATGTGCCTAGAAACCAGGAACTTCATAAGCCTGGTGATGACAACCAGGAGCTACTCTTGGGTGGAAGAAAACCAGGCAATACACTCAGAGATGTCACAACCCATTAATGCACTTCTCAGAACACAACATGGATGAAGCTAAGAAACCAAAGATGCTCTGTCTGGAAACAGCTTGTGTAAACAGTTTGTTTTTTAAAAAAAGACCAACTTCAGGAATAACTCTTGGGAATCTATCAAGAAAACAAACTCCGTATAGTTGTTCATCTGAGGTATCACCTGGGAGTTCACACTAGTTGACAGAGGCCCCTGTTACAGCAGTTCATAACCTCTGGTTTGGAAGTGGCGTGTCCTACACCTGCCAAAACGCAAGCTCGTTTCCTAACTGAGGCAATCGGGTTTGATGTTAGCACAGCCTCTAGAAAACCTCCTATCCAACAGCTGCTAAAAAGATCACCTTTTCTTGCAAAAAGCCCAAAACCTGTACCAATGACTTCAGAACGAGCATGGGAACCTTTTGCTGACCAAGCCCTTCCAGCACTTTTGCCTAGATGTAGATAAAATTTTAATTTCTAAGTCACATACGGCATGTGACTTAGTATCATCCAACGATGTGGAAGAAAAGTCATGAGCTGTATGAAATCAAGTTACAGACCACGTGCAGCCCAGAGGCTCTCATTTCAGTTTCATTAACCCTCTTCGCAATACAAACAGCATCGGAGACGTCAGCGCCTGTATCGAAGTTTCAAAATGGTTCCCTCTACACAAATTACATCGACCCCACAGATGCAGCCATCTCCATAGCAATGGAAGGGAGCTGAGAAAGCAGCTCAACTCCAAACTCCCATCTAGCACCCACAGGGACAGTCTGCAAACAAGACACCCCCACCCACTCGCCTCACCACCAAGCACACACCAGGAGGCTGCCCGGAGAACACTAATAGGGTTATCAGTTCACTTGATGTAATCACCAACATTACCATGTGCACTTTATAAAGAACGTACAGACATCTGCGGAGTGTGATGGATGAGCTGATAGCCGGCGAGTTATAGAATCCATCTGGTTGGAAAGCCATTGTCATTTTCAGCTAAAAATCACATTAGCAAACTCAAACCACAATTTGGTACTATTTAGCTTCAAACTAGAATACCAGATTAAACGGTATTCTTTTTTTCCTGGAGAGATCTTGCAAAATATTCAGTAACTCGACACTAAGAGCAGTACAGCAGGCTTTTTTTTTTCCCCTCTGTTTTTTTTTTTTTTAAATGCACCAAGTCCTTTAGTTAAGTCTGAGAAAAAGGGGGTTTGCCCATCTTGCAACAAAACCTCTCTTGAGATATAGGCCTGTTCTGCACCAGGAGAGTTTCCTAGTAAACGCATGAATGAGTGCTTCAGTGAGACACAAAATTACAAATCCAGAGCATTGATAAGGACTGATGAAGCCTGGGAGAACTTAAGAAGCCCTAAGTCAAGGCCTGTATTCTAACTCTAAGAGGAGAGAGAGAACTAAACCTCAGAAAATCTCATGCAAATTTACACTTGCAGGAAGATTTTGACTTTGGCTGCAAGCTACCCAAGTGACAAACAAGTGACAAAGACGACAAGGATGTATATACTTGCTCCCTATTATAACATCCAGCACATGGCAACGAGCAGTGTCACCGCATGCTGTGCTTGCACCTGCACAAAACCCCTCCCTGGGAGCATCCAACCACGGACAAGCACATCCTCACCCCGTAACACAGCAAAGCAGGGAATACTGCCAGCGATCCTAAGCACCAACAGCACGAGCAGCTCTTTCATCCGAGGCTCTCCCATCACCTCCTGCACAAACACAGCATGCGTTTCCACTTACACTTACTAGGGTTGAGAGACAGTTCCCTCGAGTCAACGAGGTGTCCTGAGTTTCCCTGAGCAGCAAATCCAGCCTCCTATTGGGTACCGAGCAATGCCATTGGTGGTAAAGGTGACAAAGACAGCGATGAAAGGACTTGCCTGGAGCTCAGAGAGGAAACTTGTGGTGGAGTCAGAAAGAAAACCCTGTGATCTCCACTTCCGGACCCCTCTGCTAACCACCAGACCACAAAACACTTTTATTCTAAGGATAACATTACAACAAATAGCTATTTTCTGTTAGCAGAAAACCTCCTTTGCAGTTTTAGTTCAAAAAATCCATTTTTACTCCAACTCCGTAGGATTGCAAGCCAGCCCTGTGAGGCGGCATAAACAATTTCTCCCTCCTTTGCATGCCCCAGTTTTATTAAGTAATCCCCATAAAAGCAATTACTGAGCTTTGCACTGAAAAATAACTAGGAAAAAAAAAAGAGACAGCAAATTCTGTGTATCTTCATTTGCATACAGATTCCCTCCCTCTCCCTTTCTAAGGTTTTTGCCATGAGGTCTTTTATGTCTCTTTCAATAATCATATAATTATATGATTCCTAAAGTACACACTGGCAACACTTCAGGGGATTTTAGTCATTACAGGTGACAAGACTTTTCTCTCATGTCTAATGCTCGCTAGGATTTCCTTCCACTTCATTCACAGATAAGACGAAGCAGCGAGTGACACCCAAAACCTTTTCCCAGACACATTTGGGGGAAATCAGCCCTCTTTCTTCTCCATTACGGATACAGGGAAGTGGGCAGAACTGAACTGCATGAACTGCAACCAGAATGAAGCATTTTTTCAATTAAGCGGCCCATCATTTTTCCCAGGCACCACGTCCAACTATTTTAATGGCTTTCACATTTTTTCTTCAATTTTACGATCTGAAAGAAATGCCAAGGTTCCATCAAGGACCAAGAACGTCGTAATTTCATTTCTTCCACTGGTTGCTAGTTATTAACAAGCTGTCAAAACACCATAATTATTTTATATCAAGTCTGGCTAATTCCATAAACATCTCTTAGCCACATACCATCCTGAGTCTCACTCCCCCTGAGTGCAAGTATGTGCTGAGGCTAAGTGGAATAAAGAGGCTGCACATCCTCTTCAACAGCAGTGCAAGAGACATTTATGAGCCACCAAACAATCAACAGCAATAATACATCTATTAGCTGATGCACTTGATGTCATTGTAAGGTTCAGGACATGTCTTCTATTAAAATTCTTTGAGGTTTCAGCTCCTCTGTACAAATAAGAGCTACCAGAAAAGAAACTGCAGCCCTATTAACCAACAGGAGGGGTTATAGAAAGGGGCTTTGTGTCCCTCAGCATGTCACAGCCCACTGAACGCCCAGAAGCCCCAAGTTATCATGTTTCCCAATTGGGTGGCACTATTCCTTCTAACCCAAGCATCTCCTAACTAAGTACAGGCTAGGTCAGAAATACACTACCATCAGAGTAAATCAATCTATATTTAAAATTGGAGAAAGAAAAAAATGCCAAACAACTACAGTTACAGTTTTATGAAGCTAGAAAGAACATCTGTTGGGGAGAAAGATAATGCAGCAATATCCAACCACAAACACTATGAACTTCACATTTAGGCTAAGACAGAAGTACACTGTATATGTTATTTTTTTCTGAAGGCCTCTCTCTCACAACCTGTTCAGAGAGAGCAAGGCAGGTTTTGGACAGCGGAGAGAAGCCCAAGTGCAGCTACCCTGCCCTGCTGACAGTGTCTGGCGGTCCTCAAAATAGGACCAAACTTGACTTCAAATTGCCATGTTTGTGTGACATAACTATAGATAGCCAGCACAAGATTAAAAAAGCTTTGCTCTGAGCACAAAGGGAGAGACAGGAATGGTGCCATAAGCCCATGTTTTGCAGCCAGTAGTGCAGGGAAATCATTTTGATCCCTTCAATCCCCTTATCCATGCCAACCACTGACCTTGCAGATGCAACTTTTGTTCAAGTTTAGTCCCTTTCTGGCTTGAAGCAAGCCAGAGCTACAAAGGAAACACACTTCTTGGGTCTTGGAAGCACTACGTACAGAGCTGCTCCTGCGCTTCTTTTACCTGGTATTTCTGAACTTCAGACTCAGTCACTCAGTACAAAATAATTAAGCTACGATAATTGACACATACATAGGTATTCACCTGTCATTAGGGCTCGACACATCTGTGGGCCTTGCTGGGCCCCGGGTGGGAGAGCCCTGCAGCCGGTGCAGTTCGTACCTGCCCAGTTTCACAACTGCTTGCACCAGTGGAACTGGACCGACAACTAAACGCAGGTTGGGTTTTGCCTAGGTGGCTCGGAAGCTGTTTAACCCTCTCCTCCATTTTAAACATTTTAGATTAAGAACAGAGTGATTCTCCCTTCAGCATCCGAACAGTATTCTTAATAGTTCATTAGTTTTGGAAAAGAGACTGTTTTTCAAGGAGATGGAACCGGGCTGGTAAAATAGTGCTCTGACTCTCTCCTCTCCATGCGAGGAGCATGGCTGCAGTGGTGACAGCCCCCATTGTGCTGAACACAGCAGAGCCAGAAGATATTTAAACAGCAAGAGCCACTTCACCTACATAAAACTCTTTTATACCTTTACCATGATAAACTGGAGGCATTAAAGTGCAGTGAATTGGAATTTGTTCTCACTTACAGCTGGATGTTCATGTACACTGATACCAAGATGCACATCCTACATACTGTATTTCAAATCTTTATTTTTAAAAAAATATTGCGTCGAGCAGGACACTGTTTCAGTGATACTGTTTGCTCTGAAGCACTTGCTGCAGCACCACAGACAAGCTACACTGAGTTCCCCACAACCTGTATCATCAGGACAAAAACCAGAAGCCAGAGAAGCTGAAGCGATAAGCACATTTTGGTAGCACTTTCCCCAGCCGAGGTGTGCACAAGTTTAGGAGCTATACGCGTGCAAAGCCCACCAGGTCTGGCCGAGCCTGATGCAGGGGGAGCAGCCTGCAGCGGCTGTGCCTGGAGAATGCTACACCTCGCCCTGAGAAACAGAAAGCAAGAGAACAGGAGGCTACCAAGAGGAAAAAAAAACCAGCCACCCCAAAACCTTTCTGTCGGTGTAACTGCCTCCAGCCCAGGTATTGTATCTCTGCAGCTATATGAATTTTCACAGCTGTGTGATCCATCAGCCCTTCTGCAGAGCAAGCAGGAACCTATCAAAGAAACAAAGTGAAATAGGCCAGGCTGATCTCAGCCTACCCAGCTCCCCTCTTCACTGTTACTTTTCCACAATCAACACTGTGACAGTCAGTCTCCTTCTGTGAAATAATTGAGATAAACAATAAAAAGTGCATCTCAGTAGCATACTGAGAGGACAGCACAGTTTTTAGTTCTTACTAGACAAAAAGTCAAATGCATTACTGCACATAAAACATAAATTTGTATCCAGGATCATCTATTACTTGGACAAAGTGGAACGCTGATTTTATTATATCCATCCCTTTTATAAAAAAAACCCCTCTGATATGTGCCATACAGAGCATCTCATATTTCTTAAATTATTCCTTAAATATGATCTATTCAATTATTTTTAATTAATTGTAATTTATCTTCTGAATTTGTCTGAAGTGGTTGGTCTACTTGATGTTGTTCCACCTGAACAAGCTTCATCTCGTGTTCTACCCCAGGTTTCAGATGGCTCAAGAATGGATGAGTAATATGTTACAGGAAACTGCTTTAGAAAAAATGGGAAGATATTAAGAGGTCTTTCAAAAAAACCCAGATAGCCAGGGTTGAGTGCAGTTTGAGCTGAAAATGAGACCTCAGGTAGGGATATGGGTGACCCCTGAGCCTGGCTGGTATTTCCACAGCTGAGTCTCAGGTAGGCAGGCTGCTTCCTTTCTCCAATGCCTTGGCAAGCACGTTAAATGCACTACTGTTGTCCTGACCTGGCTGCAGGCATCGCCCCGGTCACAAGCTGTACTCACCACGCATCCCACCACTCCTGCTGTGCAGCTTGCTCTCCTGGGCACAATACGCCTGTTGATCCAGGCAGGTATGACCGACAGTCGAGAATTTCAGCTCCACCAGAAGAGCCGGATCCCTCCTCACCATTGCCCACCACCCGACCATGACTGCAGGGACTTAGCTCCGCTGGGTCGTGGCCTGACTGTGCAGGCACCTCAGGCTTTCCAGAGCTCAACCCTCTGTTTTATTTCTGCATTAACCACCTGTTATTCCTTAACAACAACAAAAATATCTTAAGTAGCCACTTTGGACAAGACGCAAAAATAAAAAAAAAAAACCAAAAACAGCTAGGAGAACAAATCAATGGAGATTAACAAGCCTTTGGGAAAAACAGTAGGCATTTAGAACCTTTAGAGCACCATCCAGAAAATCATTAGCTTTCCCAGGGTTAAAAGCACTTTTTTGAGGGAATAACTGGCCAGCAGAAACAGTAGCTTGATACACCATCACTTGACAATTAAGTAGAAGGGAAAAATACTTAAATATCTAGAAACTTGTTTTAAAACATAAAACTAGCTATGGAAAAAACTAAGCTGCAAAGTATGTATACAGAGACAGGATGGTAAATGAGAAGTTACATAGCTGGTCAGTGGAACTAGCACAAAACCTTTGGAACAGGAAGCTGCAGTTAAATACACTGGCTTTCTTATCAATGAGAGATCGGAGCAACAGTAACAGCACAGTGTACCACACACACGTGAAAACAGCCTTATCAAGATAACAGCTGAAGAACTCATGGATTCTGTCCAGAAGTCTACTATCACCACTAGGCTTTGTAAACTCTGCCACACTCAAGTGCAAAGAGCAGACTGCGATTCAGCACTGGATGCGAACAAAAGTAAGAGTGGGCAAAGCGTTAATCTCCTTAGGGTCTGTGAGCAGATGCAGCTGGGCCCTAACTCGGCTTCTAACGGCAGCATCACCACTTCAACACAACGTGCGCAAAGTCAAGGTCTGCCTCTTCAGCTTGGGAATCAGCTTCTGTACAACACGTCGTAGCATGCGGATTCTCCACAAGAGTCTACAAATAGGTTAAAAATACTAAAAAAATCCTAAAAAACCCATACATGCACACACCAGGAAAGCTAAAATTTCCATACAGCGTTCCAAAGCCTTGCTGGAATCTGTAAAAATGATAAACAACAGCCAAAAAGAAAACACAACCTCTTGTCTTTCCAACTACTTTGGGAGAACAATTGCTCTCAAAGATCGCATTCATTAACATGCTGATGAAGTTCCCTTTTAGCGCTGTTTTTCATACTTGAAAGGAACAGCTATGATCAGAGAGAGCCCTCAACCACCGACTCACTCATTTAGATTCTCTCGCTCTGATTCACCAATCACCTTCAAGAATAATTAGCAGCTTCGTCTGAACGTAATGAATATACACACATACCATTCATTTCAGCAGGCAGCGAGAAATCCCTCCGTTTCTCAGTCCATCATCTTTTCTGACCCTCGGCCCAGGAACCATCTCCAGGGCAGCACCATCACCTGCTGGTTTCCCAGTAGCCACCCATCTCCCTGACCACCTCAAGGCAGCAGGTCAGGGCAAACTAAGTTTCCAGGCTGCAACTCCAAAGTCGAGTTCGGTGGCTGGGTATTAAAGACAAAACAAAACACCACTACAACATCCGTACACATCAGCTGCTTGTAACCTGAGCGGGACCTGGATTTATGCAGCAGGATTCAGGGGAAGGAAGGGAAAGGGGAAGCTTTAACTTCTTAGGCACAGAAAGAGGCTGCCTGTGGGCTTTTTTTTTCCTTAATTAAAATACATACACACACAGAATCAACTCTGTCTTTACATGAAGGATGGCAGGATAGGGGATCTGTAAGGCAAGTCCCAAGCATCACTGAAACAAGACGCAGTATTTTCAGAGGACAGCTGCCAAAGGAAACATCGCCATGAGTTAAATCAAAATCCAGAATGCTTAAAATTTGCACCAAAGAGCTGAAGGAGTTTTCATAAAGCCACCCCTCAGTATTAACCTTAGCCGCTGACACCCTAGATCAACCCCAAGGAAGAATATCTATATAGAGAGAGCAGCCTTTATTTACAGGAACACCAGTGGTGAGAATTTCTTCAGTGGGGAAGGGGAATTCACAATATTTTGAGATACAAAGAAAAACAAATAAAAACCACCTGACCTCTCCCAAATGTTGCTATCATTAAGTTCTGCTTAACCACTGAGAAATTTGGGTTTTCCCTTTGAAATGAAAGCTTAGCTATCCTATTAGATATAATCCCCATCACTGTAACGTCAAGTGACAAATCAATCTAGAACACCATAAGAACAGACCACAACGAACCACCACATACGCAACAAAAGCTCCTTTTAGGATTAGTAATTAAACCAGACTTTCTCAGGTCAGTACTGTCCCTGGGCTGTGTACTCATCTCAACTCTCTTCCCTCCCTCATGAACACAGAAGGCTGCAATTCTTACTTATTTTCAAAATATAATCACAGCAGATTTTAAGTACTCTTAAAAAACAAATACACACTGAAATACATATCTCCTCCAAAGCAGGAAGAAACCACCTGCTGCAGCCAAGTTCACTGGAGAGCACAGCTCCTCGCCACGCAAAGTGACCTGGCTGTTCCAGTCATTTACCCGGACGTAATTTAAAGTAGTTTTGCCTTAATAACCGCCTTCCCTTGCTGCTGCACCAAATCTGCCAGACATCAGCCATGGTCAAAATCCACACAACGCTGTGTATTTTCTCCTTTTTAGCATCACTGAGATTTATGAAACACACACAATCATTAGGGCTCTCTGAGAACCTCAAATACAGCACACGTCCCAGTTCAGCACCTGAAAGGTGACTTCTGCTCACACTATTCCCTCTGAGGTGCCAAGCACCACCCAAGAGGCTGAGGTGTGCACACCTTCTCTCACATGCTGGTAATTATGGTAGGGATCAATTAATTTCAGGTGGTACTGAAGTATTTTGCAAGAGTTTGAAAGGGGATGGTTTTTTAAGGACTTTTCTGTTTGTTTGTTAAGATAAAACAGAATTGCTTCCTCAGATAGACATATTTTGGGGTGGCAGGAGTTTAAGGTCACCTTCTGCCCTCGCGCACCTTATAATGAAGGTTTGGTTGATTTGATGACAAGGCTTATCCCATTTGAAAAGGGTTGGGTTTTCCCTGCCAGCCCTGAAGGGACTGCACTATCATTTGAATTCTATCTCCTGGTAATGTGCTCATCATGGTAGAAAATTTCTGCAGGAAGATGAATTTTACTTTCTTCACTGACAGCTCAGTAGAGACTCAGGGGTTTAATTGGACCTATCTGCTGATGCATATTTGACTAAGAGCATGCCCAAGGGAAAAAAAAATAAAAAGAAGATACAGACAGGTGAGGTCTATGGCTTGTTCTAGAGGCACGTGAAAGCGAATCGCTGGCTCATTATCAGTTCGGCACAAAGTAGTTGGCTTTCCTGTTGGGACAACACCACCCAAACGATGCCATGAAAGGCCAAATAGTCATCGCCAAGCCGACACACATCACCTTTCTGCTCCAGTACCTACACGCCTTGTGCTGCTCAGGGACTGCTGGGCTACACGTCCCTGCTGAGCAGAAGCCCGGGCTCCCAAGCAAATGTTTCACTGCCCTGTCACCAGGGTGGATGGCCAAGGCCACCGCTGACACCTCCATGGGAGCACAGGGCCCATCTCTGGGACTTTGAGATGTTGCTTCTATCAGCAAAAAACTCCCAGCAGCCACGATGCCATCAGAGCCCAGAGGCCCGCATGGCAGGAAGGGTGGGCTGGGGAGAAGCAAAGCCCACAAACTGGGATTTCAAAGTCTAAGCCAAAGATGTGAGAGAACTCAGGGCAAAACTGAGATTGTTCATCAGCCTGCAGAGAACCCTTCATCTCTGTAATGCGGGTTAACAGACACACAAGTGACAGGAAATCTGAAGCAGGGGGAGCACCCAAAACTTTGCCCATGTTTTTAGCACGGTGCATCAAAGAAAGCGGTCAAAGGCACCAAGATTGCTCATATTTACTGGGAATTCAAGTTATTACGCCCGTCAAGCAACCCGTTAGGTGCTTTCTCTCGACAACTCACTTCCTCCCCTCACACACAAACACAACAAAAATCAAAAGCCAAAGTCTTAGTTTGTCAATACCCCTTTGAAAATATTAAATTTCCTGCTCTGCTTAACGTGGCTCAGACAAGGCAGGCAGTATTTGCTCAGCAAATATTGTTTGTAATAAGTTAGACAAGCAATATTTTTTGCCAGCCTATTAACACCAGAAAAATATGTACAGTCAACAAGAGATGAAGAATTTGTTCAATTACTTCAAAAATGGGAATTACAACCAAGGGATTATTATCCATTTAAACATCTCTTTTCCACAAAATGTCAAACACTAGCCATTTGCTAACAATCTCCGGAGACAGATAAAGTAACATTCTGGCAACGCAAACACAAACTCCTCGGGCCGGGGAGGTGGGGAGGAAGCGAGGGGGGGTGCAGGAGGTGGAAGCTCCACCATTCACAACAATACCGGACCATCCCAACACGTCAGGAATATTCTGCAGCCCTCCGCCAGCCAATTAAAACCCC
>NW_010402469.1:4792-10856 GCF_000710305.1 Buceros rhinoceros silvestris | reverse complement strand
CGGGGGGGTCTAGGGGACGGCGTGTCCTTGGGGATGCGGTTTGGCACTGTGGGCTTCGGGCTGATGTCTGAAAGCTGCTAGCGCTCAGCCAGGGCTCGGGATTTGGGCTAGGAGCTTTGCCGGGGGTGTTTTTCCCCGTGTTTACGGGACGGGCGAGGGTACGGAGATCTGTCAGGAGCTGTGCCCAGCCGGTGTCCCTTGTGAAGGTGAACGGCGGAGAGGACTGCCCAGGCTGTCGGAGAAACAGCATTAACGATGCATGGGAGCGCACTGGGACGTTTGCTTGGGATGTGGGATTACAATCCTTCAACACATTCATTATCATGCATTTTTTGTTTGTTTGTTTGTTTCTGCTGTCTTGTATGTGGTAGCCATACTTAAGATATTCTGCAGTTACATTTTTCTTAGAAAGGCAAACCCTTAGAAAACATGACATCATTTCTCCCTTGTGCAGAACCACGAGGGGTGCACTGCTCTCTTCATGCCCCAGGCTTTTGTTGTTCACCGCAGAGGTGGCACACGAGAGGAGGTGTTGCCGTGAGAGCCACTGCGGTGCTTGTGGCGGTGACATCAGTGCAGCGTAGAAAATTGCAGCTTAGAGCAACCTCCTTTACCATCTGTCATTGCTTAGTCGTGCTGGACTTGGCTCCATAACTGCAGCTTGTGAAGAAAGTGCTGTGAAGCTGAACTTAAAACTGACATATAGTAAATGCATAAACTCATGGTCAGAAATTTCAGTGTGTTATCTCTTAACATTTTTTTTTTTTGTAATGATTAGGGAAGTCTTAGTGTTACTGAAACAAATACTTATTTTAGATTTCTAGAAACACCCTGGGTGCAGCATTTGTTGCTACAAGGAACATCCATGCCTCCAAACCAAGCTTTCAGAAAACTGGTGAGTCTGAGAAAGGTCTTCATACAAGAGTGCCGTTTAAGAGCTTGCTCCAACAAAAAAAGAGTTTGAATGTGGAGCGTGAGGGGTGTGTGTCGGTTGGTGCTTGAGCACATTTACATCCAGAGAGTGTTTTGGAGTGATCTATCTGTTGCACAGTCATGTCCAGGAGCCTTTACTTCAAATTCTGCCCAGACCAAAGGAGTGGAGAGGTGTCAGTTGGTTTACACATCTTGCCTCCTTTGTGAGGATTCAGTCACTCTTCAACCCTTGCAGAATTATTTGAAAAAAAAATGCCCCAAATTCCAGTTTCCTCTCTTGTTTGTAACAGTACGAAGGAAGGGATGATTTTCCCAGGCCTGCTTGGGTTTGACCTTGTGTCCTTGAGCATAAGTTTTTCTGCTGCCAGCATCTTGGTGACTGGCAAAGGCAGCGGCACTGCACAGCTGTGTTTTTGTTTGTTCATGTACAATTTTTGAGAGTGGTTGAGCATGATTAAAGGTATTATTAGGAAATAACAGTTTATTCTAGCTGAAGAAATAAAAACTCGTAGGAGACGCACTACCAAACAAATTTGAGGAAGATGGAGAATGCATTTTTATAAATGTGTCAAGCAACATGCTGCTTAAATTTATTGAGTTCCTTTAAATATACTTGGACCTTGGCTTGCAGATGGGTTGATGGGCTGTTTGATGCCTCCAGTCTAAGTAAATACTCTGCAGGCAGAGCTGGCATGTCTGCACTTCCCGAGCTAAGTCTAACTGTTTAATCTAACTGCTTTCTAGGGGCAGAGATTGCTAATGGAGTAGGACATAAAGGAAATTGGTAACTGAACAGCCATGGGTGTTCTGAGGCTGGCTCACAGAGATGAGCTGAAGCTGCGTTTATTGGCTGTGGATACAGCAGCCGTTACTTACCGTGTTCATCCTCTGTGAGGAGGAGCGTTGCTTGCTAGACCTTGTGGCACACCTCAGACAGGGTACAAGCCAAGGCTCGTGAATTCAGGATGCCTTTACTGAATTCATCCTGCGCCTTAATGTGCTAAATCCGTTTATAAACGTCTCTTTGCAGGTACTGCTGAGGTGTCCTCTATTCTGGAGGAACGTATTTTGGGAGCTGACACCTCTGCTGAGCTCGAGGAGACTGGCCGTGTGCTCTCAATTGGTGATGGTATTGCCCGTGTGTACGGCCTCAGAAATGTCCAAGCAGAAGAAATGGTTGAATTCTCTTCTGGACTGAAGGTAAGTTTTCATAAAAGCAGTTTGTTTAGCCTAGAAATACAAAGAAGGCTTTAAAGTACATGAGACTATGCTTGAAGGTACCTGCTCTACAAAATTCATTGCATCTTTAACACGTAGTAGTAACTAGTTGAGAGAATACTACAAAAAGGAAATACTCTCTGAATTTGTAGCACTTTGCTATCAGGATCTGGTTCTTGGCCAGTGTTTGTGCTTTATTTGTCTTCATGTAGGAAGTGTAAGAACTAATCTGACATTGGGTTTTGTTTTCTTTAGTTTCAGGCTGTCTTTTCTGTTTACTGTTGAGAAGCAGCCTCTCTGCTCTGGCACAGTTGCAGCTTACTGACTCCTTCCAGTCCTAAGAGTATTCCAGAGTTAGAAAGCAACAGCTCTCCCAGTAGTGGAGAGATATCCCTGACTCACCTTAGGCAGAGAAGAAGCCAGTGCTTTTCCTTTCTCCACGTCCTAGTCAAGAGAGTAGTATTGTATTTGAACCGTGTGTTTTTCCCCAGTGTTGGACTCTTTACCTGGACAGGGTGACGGGTGTCTTGTCTGGACAGTGCTTTTGCCAAGAAAGACTGGACCAGAAGGCTCTTGAGGGCCCTTCTAGCCTGCTGTCCTGTGATTTTTAGAGAGATAATTGGATGCTAGACTGATATAGACTGATTTAGAGAGATACATGGATGCAAGTGTAATTGTGTCGTAAGCTGAAGGCTTAGGCAGGTTCTCTACCCATATGTGTGAAGAACATACGTCCATTGTACAGGAAAGCAGAACATTGGCTATTGTTACAAATCAGATTGAGGTAGATGATGATGTGTATTCCACCATGTAGAAAAATCACATCGGTGTTAAACTGTCCCAAGTTTTCCTGATTGTCAGCGTGGGTTTTCTCAGGAGAGTGTGGTATTTGTCCTAGGGGATGTCCTTGAATTTGGAGCCCGACAACGTTGGTGTTGTCGTGTTTGGAAATGACAGACTGATCAAGGAGGGGGATGTTGTGAAGAGGACTGGTGCCATTGTGGATGTTCCAGTTGGGGAAGAGCTGCTGGGCCGTGTTGTAGATGCCCTGGGCAATCCAATTGATGGGAAGGTAAGTGTAACCACATGTTCACTGCCTGTGCGTGTATCCACGTGACACAGACTGCAGCAGGTTTCTTCCTCTCTTTTAAGGGCCCTGTTACATCTAAGACACGTAGAAGAGTTGGCTTAAAGGCCCCTGGGATCATTCCCAGAATCTCTGTGCGCGAACCTATGCAGACTGGTATTAAGGCTGTGGACAGCTTGGTGCCAATTGGCCGTGGCCAGCGCGAGCTGATCATTGGTGACAGGCAGACTGGGTAAGTTAAATGCTCGAGCTAAAAGCGTTTCCTTAAGCAGAAACTGGAGTACAGTGTTTGCTGATGTACAGAGCTGAACACAGACCTGTAGGGATTTGGGCAACTGTAGGCAGCCTAACTTACCAACCTCTGTGTCACACAGGAAAACCTCAATTGCAATTGACACAATAATCAACCAGAAACGATTTAATGATGGAACAGATGAGAAAAAGAAGCTGTACTGTATCTACGTTGCAATTGGCCAGAAGAGGTCTACTGTTGCTCAGCTGGTGAAGAGGCTCACTGATGCAGGTACAGGTTTTTCGAGGTGGTTGAGCCTGGCAACTGTCAACATCCTGTTCACATTATAATGCTGTGACCTCTCCTGGCTGCGAGTATGGACAGAAATCTTTTATTACTAGATGTAAGAACTACTTGCTCTTCTGGTCAAGAAATCTCTCTAGGTATCTGAGGGGAAAAAGACCCCTCTTTTTCCATGTTGCATTGCAAGACTAGTGTGAGGCCTCAGAACTGCTGAACTGGTTTTTGGAAAAGTCACCTTGCATGTTTTTTTTTTTTTTTTTTTTTTTTTAGCTGAGTTCAGAGAACTTCCTCTTGGCAGTCAGACAGGCCTGATGACAAGCAGTGCCCTACAGGTATCTGTGGACTTGGCATTCATGTGATAAGTTTGCCAGTCAGTGTGAATGGCAGTTGCAGGTTTAGTGGAGAAACTTCACCACCCAAACATTAGGGATTAAATGATAGTGTCTTCCCAGAAACAGTGATCTTGTTGACCAAGTTCGGATCTATACCAGCTTGCAAGAGGTCAGGGATTTTACCTCTTGCCGGCTGCTGGTCAAGCAGAGTCACACCTAGCAGGAAAATAAACCCATTTTAAAGACAATGATGTGTTTGGTATTATCAAACAAAGGGTTGCATCTCCTTGCAGAAACCAGGAAATCACAGACTTCAAGGCTGAGTTACTTCTAGAGCCAAAGTGTATCTTAGTGGGTGTTTAAACTTCACTGTAAGTGGGGAAGAAATCTGCAAGTGTTGGACATTAGCTTGCGATGAACGTGGCTGTTGGGATTTCTTGAGTTAGCTGAGCTAATGGATGTGTTAATCTCGTACGGTGTTCTTTGCTGTCGCAGCATTAGTGGTGCTGCCTGGGCTTGCCTCAGCAGCCGGTACTGCAGACGCACATCGTGTTTGCTGGTTACAGGCATGATGAGGTAATACGCTTGGTGGTCTGTGTCTCCGATTCGTTCCAGATGCCATGAAGTACACTATTGTGGTGTCTGCCACAGCATCCGATGCAGCACCCCTTCAGTATCTGGCTCCCTATTCTGGCTGCTCCATGGGGGAATACTTCAGAGACAACGGAAAACACGCGTTAATCATCTATGATGACTTATCCAAGCAGGTCAGGAGACATTGTTTACAAGCCTTGTAGTCCAGCACTGGTGTTTGTAGCTCTAAGATCACCTATATTATGAATTCAGAAATTCAAAATGTTAAACCATCTACTGAAGTCTGGGTGCTTGTTTTATGCCGCACAGGCTGTTGCCTATCGTCAGATGTCTCTGCTGCTGCGTCGTCCACCTGGCCGCGAGGCCTACCCGGGTGACGTGTTCTACCTGCACTCTCGCCTGCTGGAGAGAGCAGCCAAGATGAACGATTCCTTCGGAGGCGGCTCTCTGACTGCCTTGCCTGTCATTGAAACTCAGGCTGGTGACGTGTCTGCTTACATTCCAACCAATGTCATCTCCATCACTGATGGACAGGTAGGACAGCTGCCTCATGTGCCAGTACCTCAGTGTAACTCTCCGGCAGCTCTCTGAGGAGACCTCCAGCCTTCTGACCAAGATAATAAAACAATTTTCTCCTACAGATCTTCTTGGAAACTGAGTTGTTCTACAAAGGTATCCGTCCAGCCATCAACGTTGGTCTGTCTGTGTCCCGTGTAGGTTCTGCTGCTCAGACTAGGGCTATGAAGCAGGTAAGTATGAAACTGCTGTTCCTCTGACCAGTGATGAGTAGTGTGTAGGCTTTCCTGTTTGACTCTAAAGAGCTGTGAATAGAGAGGGAATAAAGCCTGGGATTCCGTAGTGTTACTAAATTGTGAAAGAACAGAGTTTGAGGACTTTTTTGATACTTCCATTGCCTGGTGAGAGAGGGGGAGAAGGGACAATAGTATCTGCATAAAGGTGAGGTTTCAGGGGGCTGAACTGGGCACTGATCTAACTGGAAAGAGAGGATGTGCTTTTAAACCACCCCTCCACACGTATAGCTTCTAATCCAGACAGTGAATTAGAGGGGTTTAGTATCAGTTGTGCCCGTTTTAGGGAGGAATGTCATGTTAAAGGCCAAGCAGGTGGTTTTTAGAAATGCATGTCAGAATCCTGATACTGGACTGGTGTGCCCGGCAGACCTGACCATTGTCAGCTGAAGATAACCTGAGACCACGAAACCCATGAAGAACGGTCAAGCTCAGTCTGAGCTGTATCTCGTGTTGCAGGTGGCAGGCACCATGAAGCTGGAACTGGCTCAGTATCGTGAGGTGGCTGCCTTTGCTCAGTTTGGGTCTGACCTGGATGCTGCCACGCAGCAGCTTC
>NW_010402469.1:1970-4683 GCF_000710305.1 Buceros rhinoceros silvestris | reverse complement strand
AGCAGCGGCTGAACCGTGGTGTGCGTCTGACCGAGCTGCTCAAACAGGGACAATATGGTAAGTGTCTCAGGCCTAGCAAGTCTGCGCTTGCCGTTAGTCTCTTGTGGTAACGAGGGTGATCTTTGTGGCAGTGTTTACCGTGTCCGTTCGTGGATGTGGTAAATGCAGGCTTGGTTCAGCCATGTCGTGTAAGAGCAGCTGGTCCTCAAAGCAGGACCCTGCAGTACTGACGTCTCCCAGTGTAGTTGTTACTGATGGCGCGAATCCTTCCTCTTCCGCAGTTCCCATGGCTATTGAGGAACAAGTTGCAGTCATCTATGCTGGTGTAAGAGGCCACTTGGACAAGCTGGAGCCCAGCAAAATCACCAAGTTTGAGAGTGCTTTCCTAGCTCACGTACTGAGCCAGCACCAGGCCCTCCTCTCCACCATCAGGTATGAAGAGTGATCTTCCTTCATCCTAGAACATCAGGCCGTCAGCTGCCTGTACCAGCACTGGAGGCTGAATCGGCTGTCCTACTGTCCTTGCACTGCCCGGAGCTCAGCTTCGTTTCCGGTTTTTGCGTAGGAAATCCAGCTGGTGCACCTATGGCATGCCTGTCCTCTAACTCTCCTCAGAAAAAAACACTTACCTAGTCTGTTCCCCTGTTTTTGGCAGTGCTGTGGGTGAAGTGCTGCTCGCTGCCTTCTCTGCCGTGAAGCGGGCAGTTGGGGACGGGGTATTTCCGTAGTCCTGTGAACTGGTGCTAGCTGTTCCTGCTGTGAGTCACATCAGTGCCTGCCATCGCTGGGGCACAGTGCTGCGGCAGGGAGAGCCGCCTTGCGGTGCGTGCAGCTGTTCTGAGAGTGTCTGCTGATGACCCTCAGTTCAACAGGACTGGCCTTTTCAGAGGGACGTTATGTTAGTTTCAGTGGTACAGCCTCAGGCATCAAGCGGAAGTGTTGATTGGTCTGCTGATTTCATTAGAAATGGGGCAGTCATCGTGAAGTTTACTTCCTTTGTCTTAGTGAGGGGTGGGCCGTTACCTCGTTCTCCATCAGAAGTTTAACTATGCTCTTTCAACAGGACCGAAGGCAAGATCTCTGACCAGACAGAAGCGAAGATGAAGGAGATAGTGACAAGTTTCCTGGCCACTTTTGAGGCATAAACTCTTAAAACTGTTGAGATAGGCCAGGCTGCTGTTGTCATCTGTGCTCCAGCTCCATCAGAGGCTTAAAAGTATGTGCGACTTGAATGTACAGACCTCGGAATAAAAGTTTCCATGTAAAAAGGCCTGTGTGGTCCATTGTAAATTATTGCTGCTTGAGCAACACCTGCCTTGGAAACCAGGATGTTAAACTCCCCTGGACACAGGCGTGGGAAAGGAGCTCTGAAATACCAGGGGGCATCTTCACCACAGAGGGGATCAGACCCCTTAGGAGAAGGAGTGGGGGGAGCAGCTGGGTTCTGTGGCTGAGGCTGCAGCTCCTGTTGAGGCAGAGCTGAGGGTTCTCTGGCCGTTCCTACTGTTGTGGCCAGGTGGATGAAGGTGATGGGGAAGGTGATGGGGAAGCAGTTGATGCTGTCTGGTTACAGGTGATGCCTAACTCACTGGACCTCACAGTGTCCTTTAACAGCCCGATGCTGTGACATGGTAGAACTGCTGTCTGACCCGTCCTGGTGCCTGGCCTTCAGCAGACGGACTCTTTCAGAGCTGACTCTCCTTGAGGCTCAGGCCAGCAGCGCATCGAGCTGTGGCTGCTGGAGACTAAAACCACTCGGCTCTGCCAGTAAGCGGTCTGCAGTCACCGGTCCGGGGGGAGGTTTCATACCAGAGCATCTATTTCCTTTTTCTGTGTGTGACATGGACGAGATCCCAGTGTCACAACTTCTACCTGGGGCATGGGAAAGTCCCCTTTGCGGTTGGTCCGCTTGGGTGCAGCGGGTTCTTTTTACGTGGTACACTGGAACTCAGACCTTGGTCCTCGGGGAGCCTCTGCACCACCGTGACCTCTGTGACCAGGGGCTGCCAGTTGGCTCTGTCCCCGGTTAACTTCCTTCGCAGGAGCACTGCCTCTGGGCCCAAACCCGCTGTCAGAAGCGGCTGGACACACTTCACACAGTTCCAGGCTTACATGCTTTTCTAAAAGCTCGTGGCGTGAGAGCTTTGAGAGTGTGAGCTCTGCCTTCAGCAACAGGAAGAAACACTTCCAGTCCCGAAGCGTGGGGCACGTAGCTGGGAAGAGCTGGAATGTTGGAATGGAGCTGTGCTCCCAGAGCAGGGCTTCCTGCGGAGGCTTCCTCTTGTTCACAGCCGTGGTTCCAAGCTCAGGAGCGCCTTAGTCCAAAATTGCACAGAGACTTTGTTCTCTCTGCTATCGTATGAGTATGATGAAGTTGTGACTTCTGCTCTGAGGAGCCCCTCTGCTGGGAGGAGAGGGCAGAGAGCTGGGGGGGTTCAGCCTGCAGCAGAGGAGGCTGCGGGGAGAGCTGAGTGCAGCCTGTCAGTGCTGCAAGGGGCTGGGAGAAAGCTGGGCAGGGGCTTTGAGCAGGGGCTGTGGGGACAGGACAAGGGCTGATGGTTCCACTGACAGAGAGAGAGTCAGAGCAGAGAGAAGGGAGAAATGTTTGACCCTGGGGGTGGTGAGACCCTGGCCCAGGTTTCCCCGAGAGGTGGGAGCAGCCCCATGGCTGGCCCCATGGCAGGGGCGGGTGTACACTCGTGGCTCTGTGAAT
>NW_010402469.1:0-1910 GCF_000710305.1 Buceros rhinoceros silvestris | reverse complement strand
TCTGAGCCGCCTGCTCTGGGGGCAGATGTCCCTGCTCCCTGCAGGGGCTTGGGCTGGGTGAGGTTTAGAGATCCCCGCCAACCCAAATGGTTCTGTGGTGGTAATTTCCTCTCTAAAGCGCTGTGTGCTGAACGCATCCTGTCCTGCCAGGAGGAAGAATGGTGAGGCTGGTGTTGAAGGATTGATGCCACATCCCTGGAGGGGCCGTGGGCTGCCGTGCCCCCAGGCAGCACGGGGAGATGAGAAAGAGCAAGTGCGGTGGTGGTGGTGGTAGTGTTGGTGGTGGTTAGAGTTGCGTGTGTGGTTCTCTTGCGTGTGTGCACACGGTCAGTCTGGCTAAATTGGCTGATGCAGAAAATGACAGAAATACCCCGGAAACGCGCTGTTTCAGTGACGCGTCAGCGCTGTGGTAAAATGTGCTCTGTGCAGGTGATACCAAAGCTGATGTGTGGCTGTTGGTGCAGGGCTGGTGGGATGACCTGAGCAGCTGCTCCGCCCTGCTCGATTTCGGCTTATTGGCCTGTCCTAAAGTGTGCCCTTCCTGGGCAGCCTGTCTGGACACAGAAAACTCAGAAATTCCACGGTTTGGAGTTTTCTGTGTGCTGGCAGCTGGGCAGACTGTACCTCAGTGGATAGATGTGCAGATCCTCTTCAAAGCTTTTGGCCAGCAGGAGCAGGGCAGGGATCGTCCCCCTGTACTGGGGGCACTGGGGAGGCCACACCTCCAGTCCTGGGGTCAGTTTTGGCCCCTCACTCCCAGAAGGACATTGAGGGGCTGGAGCGTGTCCAGAGAAGGACAACGGAGCTGGTGCAGGGGCTGGAGCACAATGTGCTGAGGAGCAGCTGAGGGACCTGGGGGGGTTGAGCCTGGAGCAAAGGAGGCTCCAGGGAGACCTTCTGGCTCTCCACAACTCCCTGAAATTCAGGAGGTTGGAGCGAGGTGGGGGTTGGTCTCTTCTCCCCAGGAACAAGTGACAGGACAAGAGGAACCGGCCTCCAGCTGCCCCAGGGGAGGTTGAGTTGTCCCTGAGGAGCCGTTTCTGTCCCGTTGGGGTTGTGCAGGCGTGTGGCAGGCTGCCCAGGGCAGTGGTGGAGTCCCCATCCCTGGAGGGGTTTCCCAGCTGTGTGGAGGTGCTGCTGAGGGACAGGGGTCAGGGGGGACCTGGCCGTGCTGGGGCAGCAGGTGGACTTGATGGTCTGAAGAGTCTCTTCCAACCCAATCGATTGTGTATTTCTGTGACTGAAACCCTTCAGATCTGAACCACAGGTGTGACACCATCTCTGCTGCCAGGGCAGGTGCTGCATCTGGGAACGCTGGAAGAAAAGTCGGTGCAAGCCCGCTTTAGGCGGTATGAACCTCAGAAACACTTGCTCAGTGTGGTGTTCTCTCTGTGCATTTATTTCAGTAAATGGAAAATGCGGTTTTTTACATTTCTGGACCGTTGTAGCTGTGCTCGAGTTAAAGCAGAGGCAGCACGTTCGGGCAGCGGGTGTGATTCAGGCTTTCCGGCACGCGGTGTTTTACCGCTTTCGACTTTGTGAGGAACCACTCGGGGGCTGCTCACCCAGCGCCTCATCTCGGCGGCCGCGTCCCCGAGTCAGCCAAGGAGGAGAACAAAACGCACGTGGTGAAACCTTCCCAAAATTCTCCGGAAACCTCTGTCCCAGCCAGGGCGGGTCCGGTGAGCGGGTGTGATTCAGGCTTTCCGGCACGCGGTGTTTTACCGCTTTCGACTTTGTGAGGAACCACTCGGGGGCTGCTCACCCAGCGCCTCATCTCGGCGGCCGCGTCCCCGAGTCAGCCAAGGAGGAGAACAAAACGCACGTGGTGAAACCTTCCCAAAATTCTCCGGAAACCTCTGTCCCAGCCAGGGCGGGTCCGGTGAGCGCCCTCCGCTCCGCGGAGCTGC
>NW_010402468.1:1559-1895 GCF_000710305.1 Buceros rhinoceros silvestris | reverse complement strand
CACCTCTTTTTTTTTTAAGTGTAGAAAATGTCCAGGGTTTTCTTCTATGATTTTGGGGAAAAAAAATAATTGAATCCTTAAACCTCCCTGTAGTTTTTAAACGATGATCCTTGTTTTAAACGTCCCCATTTCTTACCGAACTGATGATTTTTCCTGCGGGGGGCCGTGTCGCTTGCCGCAAAACATTTGCCGCAAAACGCGAGCGAAGCAGGAGAGACCCGCGACGAGGCGGGAGCGCCGCTTTGTCTGCGCCGCGCGTCGGAGCCGAGCTGGACTCCAACCACCCTCCGCTCACCCACAGGAGCTGCAGGCAGACGCGGGTCTCACGGAGCGCAT
>NW_010402468.1:0-1404 GCF_000710305.1 Buceros rhinoceros silvestris | reverse complement strand
GGAGCGCGATCTCCTGAAGCCGGGGGGCGGCACAGCAGGTAGCCCCCGGCGCCCGCCCCAGCTTTCTGCCACGGAGAGGAGAGAGGAGGTGTCTGGGGGGACTCTGAAGTAAAACATTTCAACTTTTACAACCTGTGCCTGCTTTTTGACTTTGTTATTGTAACATAACGAGCGCGGAAGGTGTATTTGTCCGTTTTGATATATATAATTTAAAATAGCTGCCGAGTACAGCATTTCCATTCCTTTTTAGCACCTTTCTAGGGGTTTTCTGTGTGAGTGTAACCAATCGGTAAATATTTTTATTTGCTTTATAAAGCGGCTTTTGAAATTCTGAGCAGTACCGAGTGGTTTATTGGTACCTTGTATCTGTACCTGTCTGTGCACACATTAATTTCTCGGAAAAATAACTCCATGCAGCCTCTACCATAACATTTAAAACCTTTTTTAATCAAAAATAATGCTGAGAGCATCCAGTGAAACGAGCAGCATTAATGCCCATAGACCATCGTTCCTCTGGACCCGTTAATAGCGCATCTCGCTGCTGTGCCACGTTAAACACATCCAGATGTTACACACGGGCAAACCCCGGTGTTTGCCGCCTCTCCACGAGGCTTGGCAGTTTTTCTGCCCCTTCTTCAGGGCCCAGATGTTAATCACCAGCAAGGAGACAGAAAAGACCAGAGCGGTGTAACCTTGGGAGGAAGAAATCGCGAAGCTGGGTTCATTATTTTCAAGCGACGGAGGGTGGAGCAGGTTCCCGCGTTGTAATGCAGAGAGTTGCCAACTGCCTTCTCCCTCGGCCAGGAAGGTATTTGGGTCTCAAAAGTGTAATTTTGCTTTTTCAGGCAGAATAAAACCAGGGCGAAGGTGAATTTTCATGCAACCAGGGTGGTTGAGTGGAGACTGATCCTCACGCTCCCGAGGACAGTCCCTGGGTGCCGGTGGGATTTTATCCATCACTCCCCGTGTTTGGGAGTACGAAAATGGGGCTGGATAAACGATCCTGGGGGTCGCTTTGGGCAGGGCTGGGCCCTGCAGGGAGCCCAGCCGCGGCCTCGGAGCAATGCGCTTGGCCCAAGGGGCTGCGGCTCCTCCGCTGTGTCACGCAGGGAGGGGGCACAGGGCCCGACCGTGGAGCATCTGCCCTCCTTGGTGCTCGTTCCCCGTGCACCCCCCTGCCCCAGGCTGCGTCCCAGCACTCTGCATCACGCTGGGATGTTTGGGGGTGACCCTGGAGGGCAGGATCCCCGAGGCGCTCCTGAAGCTGCTCCACCTCTTCATATGGGACTTTTTTCCCAAGCGGGAGCTGAGCCCGATGCCTTTAGCAGGGGTAGGGCGGGAGGTGCTCACTCACCCCACCGGGCTCAGACCCTTCCCCAGGGTCTTCCCCAGGTCCTTGCCGCC
>NW_010402467.1:0-1170 GCF_000710305.1 Buceros rhinoceros silvestris | reverse complement strand
GCCGGGGACACCCCGCGACAGCCCCAGAACCACTCGGGTACAGCCCGAGACAGCCGGGTACAGCCCCAAAACCAGCCAGGTACAGCCCAAAAGAGCCAATTACAGCCCCAAACCAGCTACGTACACCCCAAAAACAGCCCTTACCCCCTGCAACAGCGACAGACAGCCCGAGACACCAATTACAGCCCCAAAACCAGCCAGGTACAGCCAAAAAGAACCAATTACAGCTCCAAACCAGCCAATTACAGCCCCAAAACCAGCCACAGACACCCTGAAAAGAGCCGTTACCCCCCGCGACAGCCGGGGACACCCCGCGACAGCCCCAAAACCACCCTGCGACAGCCCCAAAAGAGCCAATTACAGGCCAAAACCAGCCATGTACACCCTGAAAACCGCCGTTAACCCCCGCAACAGCCGGGGACACCCCAACACAGCCAATTACAGCCCCCAAACCAGCCAGGTACAGCCCCAAAACCCGCCACATACACCCCGAAAACAGCCGTTACCCCCCGCAACAACTGGGTACACCCTGAAACACCCCATTACAAGCCGAAACCAACCAATTACAGCCCAAAAAAAGCTAATTACAACCCCAAAACGACCAGCTACCTCTGAAATAGTGACGTACAGCCCCAAACCAGCTGGATACTCCCCGAAACAGCCAATTACCTCCCAAAAACAACCATTACACCCCAAAACAGCCCAGCACGCCCTCAAAACACCCAATTACAGCCCCAAAACAACCAAGCACACGCACACAAAAAAAGAATACAGCTCAAAACCAGCCAACTACAACCCCAAAACAGCCAACTACACCCCACAACAAGCATTACTCCCCAAAACCAGTGTTACACTCCAAAAACAATGAGTACACCCCAAAAACACCCAATACAGCTGAACATCAACCAACTACAACCCCAAAATAATGTGCACACCCCAAAACAGAGATGTACAGCCCCAAAGAGCCGTTGCCCCCCAAACGTAGTTATGTCCCGAAAATAACAGATACACCTGAAACAATCACTTTACACCCCAAAAACAACCATTACAGGCAAAACCAAGTTTTACACCTCCAGAATAGCAGCACCACCCCAAAAACAGCCGCAGCCCAAAAATAACGGTTACCCCCAAAACGAGTTACATCCCAGTAACAACGGTTATACACCCAAA
>NW_010402466.1:39206-45588 GCF_000710305.1 Buceros rhinoceros silvestris | reverse complement strand
CCCGTTATCTTCTGAATGAGGAGCTCTGCCCCTCTCTGCGCAGAACTGGGGCCGGATGACAAAGTGAAAGCTGGGCCAGGTCCTGCCTTTGCCACGGAGGTAAAAGGGGTTCAGAAAATGAAAGTACTCGAGTGCTCTTCAGAACGGTCTGTTCCCGTAAGCCGGTCAAGGTGTTTCCTGTGGAGATAGCGTTGACGTATCGTCACAGACGCTCCTTACCCGTAATTCAGTCTGGGGCTGCAGATCGCTAAATGCATGAGCTCTGCAGCGGGAACGTGCACCTGGTCCAGTCTGAGCCATTACAGATCAGACACTTGGCAAAGAGCTGGTGACGAGCGTGCTCGGTGTTATGACCGTGCGATAAAGAAGCTGTTGCTCTCGGTAGTTTTTGGTGTTTTCAGCTGCTGAGGATGGGCCTGCTTAGACGCTGCCAAGGTAAGTGCAGCCTTACAGCCTGGACGGGAGCGTGTTTGTTTCATGGGTCTTTGACTAAGATGGTTCAGCGTAATGTTTAATTTGCTGAGATATAAAAGGTCTGGTTTATGGTTGTTTTCTGAGCTCACTTCCTCCTCTGACGCAGAACCTGTCTTCCGTGGGTAGCGCAGGAGGTCTTGGATGTGGTTGTTGAAGAACCTTTTCATGGCAGAGTAGGGACTTGTAGCAGTTTTTGGTTCTTTCTAACCTGATTATGGATTTGGTAAAGAGCTTAGTGGATTTACAACATGCTTTTTTAATTCTCTGTTTCGTTAGGGTGGCATTTTGTGCATTTACATTGTAGTGGGTTGTGTCCCAAAACTTGGAGGTTCACATTTTAAGGTAAATTATCATGAAGGCGCATACGTGATTACACAAAACACAGTATTAACCTGTTGTCTTTCCACCGGTGCCTGGTTTTTCCAGAGCTGAGAAGCAGAACAGAAGACTGTGAGCTTGAAATGGGGTTTCTAACGAATTCCAGGTCCTTGCATTTACCGGCCTCCACCCGAGAAATGCCACATTTTGTGGGAGGGGGATCTCGTGTTTGTTCTTTGTAAACATAATTGTTGCTGGTAGAACAACGGGGTCTAACGAGACAAAGCAATTTACTTTGGCTGCTGCCATGTGTTCCATTAGGGGAATTCTCTCTGCCTGTGTGAATCCTGGCACTGAGCGACCCAGCACTGTTTGCAGGGAGCAAGTGAACTTCTAATTAAAAGCTGATTGCCTTGACATTGGTGTTTGTGGGTTAATGCTTAATTGCTTGAGTTTTTGCTGAATCGGATTAGTTTTAAAGCCATCATTTAAGTGTTCCTGTGCTTAATTGCAGGGTGGGAAAAGCAGGCTGACTTCAGCCGGGCCGAGTTCTCTCCTCGGCTAGTGCCTGTGGTTGGGCTGTGAGGAGCCGGTGTGAGGTGGCAGCTGGGTGCAGTGCTCTGCACTGGGAGCACAGAGGAGTAAGACAGAAGAATGATCTTCTGGGGTTGGCGGACACCAGCTAAGCTTATGACCAAAATCGATTCTCTTTGCTGCAGGCCTTCAGGTTCTCTTTGTTGTGGTTGACTTCAGCATGGTTTTGGTTTGGTTGTGTTTTTTTTTCAACTGTGTAATCTTCACTTGTTGTGCAACCTTGTCCTTGGTTTGTTGTTTGTAACAGCTCCGTCATAAACTGTTCAGTCAGGCTAGAGCGGGGCTGGGTCGCCAGTGCCATGCACAGCAGGGTTGTTAAAACCTCTGCTGTAGACTTTGAACCCTCTTTCGCACGGTGCAGGGGCGGGAGCAGCCTGCTGCTCCTCTCTCTGAGGTGAGACCGGCTCCAGGCCTGACCCCGTACCGCACCTTTGCAGACTCCAGCAGGTACAATGCCATCCTCACCCGGTGCCCGTTGGTTTCACCATGATACCTGTAGGAAAGGAGGTGTAGGGTTAGGCTTAGGCCACCTTCCCAGCCCTTCCATGAGGAGCGTGTCTTCATATGCACAGAGGGTGTCTCTGAGCATCTCTTCTCGAAAATCTTGGGCCAGTCCTGAGGATACAGAGCCCGATCCAAAGAAATCCAAAAAATCAAGCAGCTGGTGCTTAATAAAACCCTCTACAGGCAGCAGGATGATGTGAGATGCAGGTAACTGTGCGCATGTGCCCCTTTTTTGGACACAACTGCACACGAACTGCTGACCAGGGAGTGAAAGCCAAGGGGGCTTGCAGCTCCTCTGCGGTCTGAGCTCTTGCTACGGACACAGTGAAGCTTGAAATGACCTGAGGATCGCGGCAGTCTGGCGCGGGCAAAACACCTGAGCACTGATCTAACTTCAGGGGGAAGGTTCCAGAGGATGCTGTGGGGAGGCCTGCGGGGACATGGCTGTTCACCTGCCCACCCCGTGCTCTGCTGCAAACGTCTCCATGTGGTGCACATGTTTCTCGCCGCCTCCCCTGATTTCCTGCTTGTGTTGCAAAACCCCAGCAGCCTCCAGCTCCCTGGGGAATTCCAGTCCTTAGCCTGGACAGCCCCTACCCTTGTCTCCCCATATCAAGCTTGTTTTCCTCCGCTTTCCAGAGACCGTTGTTACAGGCAGCCAGAAGCAAACGCATTGAACTTCCACCAACTGGCACTGCGGGAGCAGGGAGCGCTTGGCAGGGACAAGAGAGTGTGAGCTCTGTTTCGCGGGTGGGGAGTTGCATCACTGCTGAACTGATGTCAGATAGGACCTGTCTGCATGCCAGGTCTGCTAACCCCCTGTTGGCATGTCCCTCCGTGTCCCAAAGTTGATCACTCAGTCCTGAAGGAACATGGCAAGGCTGGAGAAGGTCAGTTTTGTTTCAGCAGCAGAGTATGGCTGACACGAGTTCAGTTTTGGGTTAGTTTCTCCCTTTTTTCTCAGCCAGTTTCCTCAGAACCGAGAGACGGTTTATTCTAACTCTGAGAGCCCCTTCTGCCTTGTGAAATTTATCTTCCCATCAGGGACTTTCTCTCAGAAGAACTGTTGCTTTCTGAGACACTGTTTATTCTTCTCGGCGTCTGTAAAATCAACACATTCTGACATTAATTGCTCTTGAGGTTTTCACTTTACTCCAAAATATTAATTAGGCTTCTTTCTCTCATGCACTCTGGCTTCTCTGCCAAATAGTCTGGCAGTAGGGATTTCCACATTGTATTTCAGCGTAGACTAAAATACTAATTAACATCAGCATTTTTTTATGCTGCCACCTTTTTATTTGTATCAGAAGGTTCGTGGGATATGCTTACAAGAACAAGTTTAAGCAGTGTATGCTCTGAATATTCTAGTTTAGCCTCTCGACTGCTGTTAAATGAGATTTTAAACAGGCAAATTTGAAATACTCTCTTTGGGGAGTAGCTTGTTGCATAGTAACCTCTCCCGCAGAAGGCTGGTTCCTTTGGGCGTTATATATTCTGTATATACACAGAGATAATTTCACATGGCAGTGTCACAAGTGGCATCGTTGAACCAATGCCACTTCCTGTGGGCCTGCCTGTATTTTGGTTTGGCTTGTTCCCCAGATGAGTCAGAGAGCAGAATATCGCATCCCGTGGAAGGCCAGGCTGGAAGTGACGTGTCCCCACGTCCTGTTGGTGTTGAAATACCTTGCTCAAAGCCGTTGTGCTGGTGTTGGTGAGTGACTTCCCCATTTCAGTCACCAGCTGCTGGAGCTGGTGAGGACTGGTTGGAATGTGGGGATAAGTTTTCTTTCTCTGTGGAATTGCCTTTGAATTTGTTTTACACGTACCTTAAAATGGAGCTTTTATTCGTTTGGTGGAACAGGGTTCTTTATAGATACTCGAATTTAATAATTTGGAGGGCAAACAGGCTCTTGGTTTCCTGAACAGGTTTTAAAAATGACAAATTAATCATTAAAAGGATCTATTCTCTGCTTAGATTAACAACGTAACTTACTGAATCCTCGAGCCTCTTCCTATACCCGCCCTCTGTGCCGGCAGCAGGGACGGGTAACACATCGGGCTGGTTTTCGGCAGGTAAACGATACGGAAGGTGATGTCTGCTTGCAGGGACACCCTGCGCTCTGTGTGCAGCCGTGGTCCTGGCGAAGGTTTCGGTTGTTCTGGCACAGGGTGATCTCTGAACTGCAGCTCCTGTGGCTGATAGCACAGCTGTCTCAACGCCGCCTGCCCGGGGGCCGCTGCGCCAGCGCTGCTACGGCTTGGGCACAGTTTATTTTTCGGAGTCCAAATAAAGTGTAGGTTTCAAAGTCCACACAAGCAAAATATTTGGAATTGAAGCTGGTGGTTTTGTAGAGCTGGATTTGTGCTCTCAGAGCGCGGAACGTGGGTTTCTTCCAGGCAGCTGCTGGTACTTGCACCATTCATACCGCGTGCTTCTCGGGTTGAAAGGCTCATCAGTGGTGGTGTGTGACAATGTATTTCTTTGTCAGCTTAGCCCAACCTAGTGTGGAGTTGTGCATCTTTTGGTGCAAAGGGCTCTTGGTAGGAGGAGGGAGATCTTGTCTCTTAGGGAGAACAGGAGCAGGAGGGAGCTGATGCAGGTATTTAATGAAAATGAAACCAAACCCCTTAGCCTTCTTTTTCACAAACTTCTTGTTCTTCTATTCCTGTTGTGATTTATCCTCCTTATTACTTGCTCCTCTGACTTGAAGAGATTTTGCAGTGGAAATATTTAAATCAAGAATGTCATTCTGAGTGAAGTAAAATTCCTGAAAAGAACTGAAATGTGGTGTTCAGCTTGCGCTGGAGCGCCAGGAGCCAATTGCAAGGCCTGCGAAACGTGCCTGGAGAAGGCAGCCGGGATCGAAAGCACCGGAAAAGGACTGCCCGTGTACAGCAGAGTGACGCACTTAAACCCAAAGTACTTGCAGCATTTCTTTTGACCTGCCCCACCTGCCTTCAGAGGCCTCTGCGATCTGCAAACAGCCTTTATCTGCTGGTGGGGAGTGCTGATACCATCTCTGAACCCTTCTGTGGGTGAGAACCCCTGCACCGCCTGGAGCGGACGCACAGCACCTCTAACACCGTGTGGCTGTTTCAGACAGTTCACCTTCGGCTGTGGTAGACACCGCCTGTATCCCATGTTCAAACAAGGTGTTCACTGCCCAGAAAGGAGCCCTTCCATCACACATTGCGCAGGCCAGACCCGAGCCCAGGCTGGGAAAGGCTCCCCTTTGTCTCGGTGAAGTAAGAGGATGGCTCTTGGCATGAGTCCTGTCTGCTGTCGGGGCTTTCCGAGGGGGTTTCTGCCCAAACCCCTGTAACTTGGTAAGACGTTGTTCTGGACGCCTAAGCTTGTTTTTTTTTACTTCTGGATGTGACTCAATAATACAAGCGAAGGCTTTTATTGCTCTGCCTGGAATAAGAGATGCAAGCTTGACATTAAATCTGGGATACGTGGTAGTACTTCCTATAACCCCCCCCCAGTGAAAAGAGATGTGACGAAAAGGTTATATGAACTATTACTGTCCACTGCATACCTGACTGATCAGCTTTAATCCCTGGTTATGGAGGAGACAGTCTAAACATATTTATTGAGCTTTCTGAACTTTTAAATAAAAAGGGCTTTTGACGACATCCACGGAAGATTTGAAGTCTCTAATCCTCAGTGTTTCTCTAAACAGTAACCTGATAGCGTGCTCCTCCTTCAGACACTGGCCTTGTCTCAAGAGCCAGGAATGTCTGTTGGTTGGTTTGTTTTGTTTTGACAAGACCATGTTTGTCAGTGATGCTTTTTATTTTTTAAATTAAAACACCCCATTAAGTAAAAGCAAACTTTCTGAGCAATGTCTTTTTGTGCACATTGCCATAATTTTCACCACGAACTGGTGAAATCCCAACAAAAAAAAGGACCAAAAAACTAACCGGACTTGATTGTCTTTTACTCTCATGTGAAACATAGCGTTGGCCTCAGAATCATCTTGGCGTGTCCTTTTTTTTTTACATGTATGTGTTCTGTTCTACCATTAAATTGTTCGGATGCTCTGCAGAAGTGTGAGGAGGTCGTTCTCTAGAGGCTTGTCTTCCCAGGAGTGCTGTGAGCTGTCAGTGCTCCAGAAGGATTTAATTCTATTCCGAGTACAGGACTGCTGTGAAGCCATGAAATCTTAACTTGGTTCCTCCCTGGTGAGGTATTAGCTGCATTTTACACACGGAAGACTGAGGCACAGACAATGGAAGTGGCCCAGATGCACAGAGCGCCTGTAACAGAGCTGGAAACTGAAACCACCAATCCCCAGCCCCCGGTGTTATTTACCCATCGCTAATCTGAAAATAATTACTCCCGGGAACGGGCTGAACTTCAGGACTTTTCTTCTTTTTTCAGTAGGAGTAACTGTTCTGCGATGGGGTGTGTGTCATCAACAATGGGGCAGTTTCTGCTGAGCTAATGGAGGGAGAAAAGTCCCACTTAAATGGAATAAAGTTCCTG
>NW_010402466.1:37267-39120 GCF_000710305.1 Buceros rhinoceros silvestris | reverse complement strand
CTGCTGATGTTACCAGGTCTGTGGTGGAAAAGTTCTGTCGCAGGGAGCTTCTTGCAGCAGAAGTGCTGTCTGCTTGTGCTGAAGTTCCAGCTAGGTGGTTGTTTGTTTGGGGTCTGAGAACGGACATGAAGATGTTTTGAGGTTTATTTAAAAAATACATGTTCTTTGTTGTTAAAGAGCTGTGTCAAAGTACAAGATTGCACAGTGTCTGCTCCCAGCTTCCAGGAGAGTTGTTAAGGATTTTTTTCTTAATGCCCCAACTCCAGGATTTAGTCTAATAGGAGAATCTTGCCAGTCCTTTTCTGAAGCAAACAAGCCCAGGATGGGCTGAAGTGCTCTTCCCCGTTACAGCAAAGCACAGTGAAAATGATGTCTGAGTACTGCAAAGGCTGAGAACCACACCCAGTGAACCCAGGGGAAATTAGAAAACCTAGGTGGAATAGGTGTATGGGTTCGTAAACCCCGGTAGTTTCTGGAGCACTGACTCACGAGGTCTGAACGCTTGGGCTTGCCAAAGCAGCTTGGGCCATATAGGGAAATCTCCTCCTCATGACAAAGGGAATCCAGAAGGTGCTGGTCCTCGAAGGCTGTCTGAAGCTTTCATTTCCTGGTACCCTCTCAGGTATGATTTTGTGTTCAGCAGTCCTGACTTCCTGCTTTGATCCACGTGCATCACCGCGGGTTTAGGTGAGCTGTGTCCTCCAACAGTGCCCTGTTCTGCCTCTGTTCACACAGGTGCCTAAAAGGCTTGAGACAGAGTTTAATGTCCTGTATTAATGTTTGATGTATTTATAGATGTGACAATAAAGGAAGTTTGTGAGTTTTTTGGAGGGCGTCATGGCTTTAGTTCCAAGGGAGAAATGTTTCCTTGTATGGTTTGTGCTGATAAGGTGCGTAAGCTGCTGTGTGAGCTCTTGCAGAATTTCCTGGGGATGTTACCCTTCAACTCAGTCCCCAAACCCACGGGTCACGATGGCAGTTGCGTTCATTCATGTTCCAGTTTGAATTACACCCAGGTTTCGGTCTGAGTTGGTTTGGATTTCTGCAGAGATGGAGGTGGGAAGGAGAGGCATGGCCGTCAAACAAGGGCAGTGGTGAAGGAACCTGTTTAGAATCTTTCAGCCCTAGACAAGTGCTGCGTAGACGGCTGGAAATGAGCTTTTTCACATCATCTGCTCCTGGAGTGTTTCGGTAGTTCGTGCTGGTCCTGCTGACAGCAATGGGATGGCGAGGCCCGGACCTCCCTCTGGTTTTCGAGCTCTTACCCAAGCTGCCTGTAAGCAGTTTTGAATTTCAAGCCCTCGGTGCTAAATGGAGAAGGGCACAAAAATGATAGTTAGTATTTATGGCAGTGCTTTAGAAGGGCAACTTCAAAGTCTCTCTCAAACTCTTACCGGTATTAACTTACTTCAAATGAGCGTGAGGTATTTTTCCCCGTCCACAGATGAGGTGACTAAGGCATAAAAAATGCACTTTTTTATTCCGGTATCTTTTGTTATTGCAGCAACAACAGTAATGTTCAAGTTTGTTGCTTTTCAGATCCACATTCAATATCCTGGACCTCTCTTTGGCTGCTGACAAACTCGTTAAGTGTTTGTGCAGCCTGGGAGAGCAGAGCTCTCTGCACCGTTCCAGCTGGGGTGTGTGGGCTGGTCTTTGTACCAGCACCAGGATTAATACACAGTTGCATTTTATTCTATTTCAGCACCTAGTTTGGATTTGAGCTCAGATGAATTTGGAGTAGGCATAGCTCTGAAATGACTCTGCAGCCGTCGGGCTTGTCATGGTGTGCCTCGGTTATACACATGCAGAGCTTTTCCACTCTAGCCAAATAAACATGATCTTTTTTCCAG
>NW_010402466.1:29308-37145 GCF_000710305.1 Buceros rhinoceros silvestris | reverse complement strand
TCAGCAGGTTGGAGGTTGCCTACCAGTCTGGGCAGATCTTTGCTGCCTGCCCTTTGGCTGCACGTGCGCTTTTCCACGTGTATGAATTCCATGGGGTTTAAGTTGGATTTCCACAACAGCTCCTGAAATAAGGTGTGTGTGGGGGGGAAGTAGGCTTTGTGTGTGAGGAATTTTGAGGCTACCTCTTGATTTCTGGGAAAAAAAAATAAACCCAAGTTTACTGTCTAAAAAGAAACGCAAACTTTGACATGAACAGTACTTTACGCGATTTCCCACTGGTGGCGTAGCTTGATCAGCAAACGTGCTTGCCTCTGGGTGTCTGGGAAACAGCGATAGCACCGAGTCTTCAGAGAGTTCGTGCCAATTGCAATCCCAATTTCAGCCAAACCGCCGCTGCACTGCTTCCACCCCAGCTCAGCGGCTGGATGGGTGACGCTGTAAGGCTTGAGGTTGTTCTTATAAGTGAACAATGCTGTTTCCAGAACAGCTGCTTTAGACTCTTCACCTCTAGGAATCCCTGTGCCCCAGGCGGGCAGGGAGTTTCTGTGCACGTCGTTGTGGTCGTGGTGAGCTGCCTCCTGGGTGCTGTGTCCTAGCCCTGCCTCAGGAGGTTCGCTAAGGGGGTTTGGAAGGTTGTGGAGCTGTGCCTGGGATAATGCCTCTCCTTCTCCTCTGCTCAACTGCCCCCATGTGCGTGTGCTTCTTTCCAAAGATGGACTGTTGGTGAATATGTAATTTATCCAGTTAGAGAGAAACCTCCTGTCCCAGCGGAACAAGATGTGCAGCCGTTGTCAGAGGCCTCTTGGGCCACAGATCACAGCGGAAATAACTTGGTCTCTTTTTATCTGAAGTGGAAGCTCTAGTGAGATGATGAAAACACAAAGTGCCGGCCTTTCTCCTCCCCTTTGTTCTCCAGCTCCCTGCATGCCTCGATTTAGGAGTATCATCAAAGCCACCCAGGTGGTTGCCTTCTTCCATGGTGAAAGCTGAGGTGATTCAAAGCTGTTGCCCTGATGTCCCTCTTTAAATCGTGGAGCTGCTCCTGCTTGATTGTAATAGCTGAGTGCTGAAGTCATGTGGCTCATCACTGTCTTCTGCAGCACAGCAGGAACTTAGTTCAAGCAACTTTCTATTCTGGGCAATGGAAGATTTGCAATGAGAGTTGAGGTATTTGTAGTATTAGGAGGAGGAAGACGACTCCCTGAAGAGCTTACGTGGGGCCTTTGGAGACCATTTCTGGCTTTTGGGTAGGCCCAGATCCAGCTAAGCTCCCCTATCTGTGGCGGTCACGGAGGAGTGCTCTAGGTGGTTTTGGAGAGGAAGTCTGGGGAGTGTGGAATGACCAGACCTCCCTTGACTAGAGCTGGGTAAGGAAGCTGCACGGTTACTTAAATTTTCAGGTTTTCATTAGGCAATTTATTGCTCCATGTTACAGTTTTAGCAGCTACCCATTGCTTGAAAATACCAGCTCGTCACAACTAAATCCAAGGGACCCTTGTGATGGTGAGAAGGAACAGAGCACAAAGCTCAGGGCACAGCCTGCTCTGACCTTTCTCTCCGAATGAAAAGGACTGACTGAAATGGTCCGTGCCAGTCGAGGATTCCTGGACTGCCTGTCGCTGGAGTTGTGACAGAGCTTCCACTTTCACTGCCATTGGTGTCCCTTGGGTGAAGCGTGGGGGGTACCCGGACACCCACGCAGGTTGCTGGCAGGGTAGGAATGGCAGTGCTGGGTTCACAGTTGGACACGATAATCTTAAAGGTCTCTTCTAACTGAGATGATTCTCTGGTAATAAACGGGAGTTCTCTGGCATCTTTATTCTCCTCCTGGCTTGGTTCAAGCTCTGTATTACAGCTGACTGGATTTTCTCCTGCCGCTGAGCACCGCACTAGTGCGAAAGAGGGCACGCGGGGCTGCTTGGAGAGCAGGAGGGAGATGGTCTGGCTGAGGTCACAGCACATGGCTTGGGACAAGTGATGGGGCGGAGGAATTCACAGAGGCTGGGGAAGATAAATAATTTCCTAGAACTAGTCACATGGTTTCATTAATCACTTTGTTTTGTGTTAACTTGCTGAAAGACTGTCACTGACTTGTGAAGGAAAAAGGCTGTTGTGGAGCTTCCATCTTGGCAGATGTTTAGAGACCTAATTACAGTTAATAGCAAGAACTTTTTATCTAAATATTTTTCAATATATAAAGTGCAATTTTGGGTCAAAGTAAACAGTTTATATTGAAATAATACACACCCCACATAACCAGTTCCTTGTAAAACAAAACAGGATTTCCAAGCTTCTCGTGGTAAAATTGGGAAAAATTGTTTGGTTTTAGTTGTGCTACAGAAAGCCAGAGAAAGTGGGCGAGTGGTGAGTTTGCCACTGGGGTGCAAGGCTGGGAGCCGGCTGCCAGGGTGCCTGTCCCTGCCTTTGGAGTTGGCTTCCCGGGCAGGGCTGTGGAAATCACCCATTTCTCAGGTTTAAACTGGAAATTGCAGCGCTCTAGTTTCAAGGAGGTGCTTGAAGCTTAGATCCTTTCTGCTGGTGACAGCATTGGGGGGATCTGCTGGTGTTGAAGGCGCTTTCACCTGTAAATCTAACAAAGAGAACATCAGCCAGTGCTGCTGAGTGAGCTCGCACAGGACTTGTCACCGAGCCTGCCGGTAAGCACTGGTGAAGCTGCACCGCGTTCCTAGAGCAGCCGCTGCGTTCTTTTTCCACGTGTTTGAGAATTCTCATTCTCGATTTTCCTCTCTCTTAAGCAAATTTTCTAGGGGCTTACCTTGCAAGTGATGTACTGCGCTGTGAGCCAGGCTACAGCAGTGCGAAAGGATCTTTGTTTGTGCAGTGCTTTCCTCTGTCCCATTGCACTAGGAAGTCTCTTGGGTACTTCTCTGGAATGGGCGATAGCTGGAGCCGATAGCACTGTGGTGAGGTTGTGTGTGGCTGGCACTGTGCGGAGCTGGCCCGGACCCAGCGTCCTCCTGCGCTGCCTTGCACCCTGCCCCAACGGGCGACGCTGTTTGCTTTCTGCTGTCTGGTAAATGGATGCAACTTCCTTCATTAAAATGCTGGGGCGCAGCCAAATTCTCTTCCTTTGGGCTCACACGCTCGGACCGATAGCACTGTGGTGAGGTTGTGTGTGGCTGGCACTGTGCGGAGCTGGCCCGGACCCAGCGTCCTCCTGCGCTGCCTTGCACCCTGCCCCAACGGGCGACGCTGTTTGCTTTCTGCTGTCTGGTAAATGGATGCAACTTCCTTCATTAAAATGCTGGGGCGCAGCCAAATTCTCTTCCTTTGGGCTCACACGCTCGGAGGAGCACCGCACCTAGTGCGCACGCGCTGCGGAACCCGCTGGTGTGCCCCGCTCCTGGGACTGGCTCCTGGCTGGACGTGCCGCGTCTCCTGCCTCTGAGGCGCCTGGCACCCACATGTAGAGGCTTCTGAAGGCATCTCCGAGGCAGAGCAGCACAGATGTGGCTGTGTCACGCTGTTTTAGAGGGTCTGAAGCTGCGTTACCAGAAGGCACGGGCTGAACTACCAGCCAGGTACTGACCACGTCTGATGGGGAAGGTCTAGACAGCCTCCAGGCATGGGGTGCCAGTGCCAGCTGCTCTGTCCATGGAGAGCAGATGCTGCTCAAGTGCCGCTGCTCGCCCTGACGTGCCTGACAGCGTAGGCACTCTGGGGTGCACAGAAGCCTGACCAAGACGCTGCAGAACCGACCCTGGACCCCTGCCTTGGCTGTGCTCGGTGCAGGTCGACCTGGATACTGTCCTCTGCCTTTGGAGCTGGCCAGTTTCGCACCTGAAACTTTCCAGGCTGACACCCAAGTTGCTGATCAGGCTGGTGAGCAATCCTGTGTTTGTCTTTGTAGAGGTGGTTGGTACTGCAGATGGAGATAATTAGGATCTGGAATGTCTCCAGGCGGTTCCAAAGCACAGAACAAAATGGAAAAAAGTCTCTTCCTTCCAAACCGAAGTTTCTGTCTGTCTCTCCCTGAACACTCGTGTTTTGAGCTGTGATACGCTGCTGAGATATATTATTTTGTGAAGATGTGCATGCTGTCACCTTGGGTCATCTAGTACCTTTACTCTTCTTTTTTCTGTCCCTAGCTAAAAATCTTACGTGTTCAACTCAGTTGTTGTGTAGAGTGAACCAGATTCATGTGCTTTGTGACCACCTGGGGCTGGTCCCTGCTCTTCACTTTCTCCTGCTTCGTGCTGGTTAAGACACCCCCTCTGCAAATGTCATGTTCAGGCTGGCAACCCGCCCCCTTCCCTCAGGCCTCCCGCGAGAGGCGAGCTCGGACTTTCCCACCTGTCCCAGCATATGGCTGCTCCCATTTATCATCGTCCAGGTCCGTGTGCCTGTGCCACAGGCTGATAAAAATAATACTTCATGCATAAATGTCACTTGAGCAGATTATTTGATAGCTCTGCTACCAAGTAAACATGCATTTTTGACCAGGTGAGCTGTAAGTGGTGGGTTGTTAGTGAAATTAATTTTAGCAAAGCATTTCTTATCTGTGTGGGTTTACTGAAAAAAAAAAAAGTAAATGGTGACAATGAGCAGCTGGACAATGCTGTTAATGAGGAACCGGGATGGTTAACTCATTAAATACTTAAATCATTGCAAGCCAGCTTTTGTGAAAGCAGGAGCTGATGGATTTTGCTGTGTTGCATAGAGTGACAATGCAAAGATGATAATTTTAAATGTACTTTAGGAAGACGTGTGTTTTAAACACACAGTGCCCCGTTCTGGCTTTCTGAATAGATTCCAGTGATCTTCAAGCTGCTGGAACTGGCAGAAACGGCTGCTTTTGTGAACAGCATTAATCCCAGTCCTGGTGCATTGCCTTGAGAGTTGTGCTTTCCCAGTGAACGTGGTTTTGCCACACGATGGAGAACAGGGTGGATGTGTGGGGGTGTATAGTGCCTGTGCTGGAAGTACATGGACCTGCCTGGACTCTGCAGTTTGGCAGGTCCCTGGTACATAGCAAAGAGCAAGAAGTCTGAGACACTCTGCATTAGAGGGAGCTTCAGACTAGATAGAGGGAAGAAATTGTTGATGCTGAGGGTGGTGAGACTCTGGCCCAGGTTACCCAGAGAGGTGGGAGAAGCCCCATCCCTGGAACCATCCCGGGTCAGGTTGAATCCTGGGGCTCTGAGCACCCTGCTCTAGGTGCAGATGTCCCTGCTCCCTGCAGGGGGTTGCGCTAGGTAAGCTTTAAAGGTTCCTTTCAACCCAAAGCAGTCTGGGATTCTATGATTAATCTGATGGAAACTGTTGAGAAAACAGGAGAAGTCAGTTGAGGATCATAGGGGTGTTCTTAAAGGCGGTAAGGAGGTAGTCAAGGAGGATGGTCTCCTGATAAATGAGATGGTAAGAGGAGCTCGATGGTTCAGGGAGTTAATAGAACTCATTATGGTGAGCAGAGTCTTCCTCTAGATGAGGAGTTGCGAGGGCAGCTGATGGAGCTCAAACATGACTGCAGGAAAGCACGCCCTAGCGAAGCTGCTCTTTGTCTTGCATCTCCCCCCCCTTTTTGGCACCCTTCTCCATCTGCAGTAGCCTCAAGGGTCATCAGCACTGGTGTTCCAGTGGCTGAAGGCCTCTCAGGAGGAGGAGGAGTACTTGTTGCTGTGCCTTCTGCTTGTGTGAAAGCAAAATCAGCTGCCTGTGGGAGCTCAGTTCCTTTTGATCCCTTAAGTCAAGTGTCTCCTTGGTGCTACTGCATTCCAGCCCCCAAATTCCTGAGCTGTCACGAGAAGCTGCCAGACCCAGTCGAGAGCTTTATTATACACAGCCCAGAGCTCAATGATTCTGGGAGATGTACCCTTTGCTTTCTTATCCCTTACTGTTTGCGCTGCAGGAAAATAAAGGGAAATTTTATAAATTCAGCCATTACCCAGTTTTCCCACAGAGACACAGCCCACCCTTTGGGAGAAATCCACCTGTGGTAGGTCCTGATTGCAGACAGCGATCTCTGATACTGCAGCCAGCAGTGTTAGGGCGTTCATGTTGTGTATGTACTGAGATCTTGAGTTCAAACGTTTTTAAAAAGGAAGATAAAATGAAATGAAAGTGTAAAAATCCCAGCTTGCATCATGAACACTGCAACAGTGTAAGGGAGACAAACTTTGACATCACGGGTATTTCCTCCAGAATTAAATCATGCTTGCACATTTATACAAAACTCATGGTGATGTACGGCACTTGTTAATGAACGGGGAAATTAATTTCACTCTTCTGTAGAAAATCAGTGAAGAGAGTCACGGCATTCACAGCTTCATACTGGAAAACCCCCCAAAAGCAGAGCATGGTGGAGCACTAGCACTGCTCTTCCCCCAGGCCACAGCAAGCAGCTCTCTGCCTTGTCCAATATTTATTGATTTCTTCTGGCTTTTCCTTAAAGAGACTCAAGAAAGGAGTCAAAACAACCCCCTTCCCAAAACCAAGCCCAGCGTGACGGTTGCCCTGTGGGTGGATGTTTGTGAGTCCTGTTTGATCTCTCACCTCCACCCTTGGTGAAGCTCTTGCAGGTGCTCCAAGCACTGTGAGCAGTTCTGGTGGAGGGCAGAGAGCCTTTCGGGCTCCCAGCAGTCCTCTGCTGAGTGCCTGCCAGGCAGCTCGCAGCTTCCCGAAGCCACGCTTGGCTGCAGAGTTAAAACAGTTCTCGTCTGTGGCTCCCATTGGCCCGTCTGAGCATCACGTCCAAGAACAGCGAAGGCTGCGGATACCAGCAATGCCTGGAACGTTACTCCTGCCAGTAAGCCAGCAGCTTTTATTCAGGAACTTGCTTGAGAATTTCTGAAATCCGTGATGTCATCGGTGACTTTTCCAAACTGATGTGTTCATGTGAGCCCAGTTACTGTAAGTATTTACCAAGCCCTGGAGCTTCACATGGAAGTAGCTCTTTCTCCTGGTGTGTTTTTTGGCTGCGCATTTATTTGGCGCTTCAGCGTAGCTGGGGAGCTCCTCACATGTGGAACAGCTGTTCATGGGTGCAGGACTGACAGGCTTCCCAGGACACTGGACACTGCTTCCTAGCTGCGATGCTCCAACTCTGCCACACCTGCACCAACAGCCCATCCAGCAAAGGGTCGCTTACAGACATGAGCGGTTTCTGGGTGGTGCTGACTGCAGCCCTCTGATGGGTGACGAAATAAATAAGGGAATAATGAGGCTGTGGCAAACATTGTGGAGATACCCAGGATATGCCATCCTGAAACTTCACCCTGAAATTCTGTTCGGAGCTGCTGGTCCTCTCCCACCCATGGTGCTGGTCCTGTACAGAACAAAGGGAATATCTCTCTTGAAGCAGCTGCTCGATCTTACCTGCGTTTTCTGGACTCTTTGTGCAGATGGAGCAGATACAGACATTTTAGTGTCTTAGCCTGCAGCTGGGTCTGCTCCTCGTACAGCTGCCGGTGAGCAGAGCTTCACTGAGCTGCTGGCAGCATTTTAAGTCCCATGCAGCAGCCAGTGCGTGTTCCAGCTGTGAACAGTGTAATTCCTGTTCTTCAGCCGTCGCAGTCTCCTGGGAGTTTGGAAATGGCAGCAGGTATCTGCGGTTACTTGGGGCAGCATTGACTGAGGTGCAGAGCGTGCTGGCCACTGTGTGGGTAGAGGTGGAGATGTTTGTGAGCTCTTTTCTGGCTCTTGGGGCAGCTGGAGCAGCTGTGGCATTGCCTGGGCGCTCTCCCTGAGCTGCGTGCTGCGGGTGCTGGCTGGCAGGTACCTCTTGGTGTGCCTTTGCGTAGGAGCTGGCGGTGCCCCGGAGCAGCGCGGGGTGCAGCTCGTAGTGCAGCGTACGTGCTCAGCATGCACCCACAGCCAC
>NW_010402466.1:13695-29241 GCF_000710305.1 Buceros rhinoceros silvestris | reverse complement strand
GGAACCCACCGCCTCTGGAACTGCTGATGTTGCAGCAGGAGCTGCCTGTTTGTCTGGCTGTCAGCATGAAGCGGTTTTCAGTGAAGCATCTTTGTTGATGCCAGTGCTGCGTGTAGACAAGCCCCGAGTTAAACTAACGCCGATCTGTAGAGCTCCTGAGGTGGTGACTGCCTGACGTGCACCGGTAGTGGCTGAAGTTGTGCACCTGCATTGTAGGAATGGATGTTGTGTTTCCACCTGCTCCTTTCTCATAAAGGTGGGCAATATCTTACAGATCAGAGGAGAGCTCTGGTTTTCAGTTGTCTGTTATGGATGTTTTCCGTCCACACTTGTGTAGCTGAGTGGGATTAAGGTTTTTTCAAAGCAACATCAGAGCCTTTTGCCAACCTTTTCATTTCCTGGCGATTACACAAACCTTCAGCTCCAGCTGAATGCTGAGTCCTGTCTTACTTTGTCCTGCTTTGTGCACTCCCTTGTGTTTCTCTTCCCAACATTTGACATGTTGCAATGTTCCAGAGTGAGTTTCTTTAGGAAAACAAAGTTTTGGGGGCAGGCAGCAGCATTTGTGTATTCTGTTATCGTGGGTGGCCTTCAGCTTGCAGGGGGCCTTGAATCGGGAAGGGAACTACGCTGTGGACGTGGTTTTCCACTGCTGTGGGGGTCGTGAATGCTGGTTTGACTGTGCAGCTTCTGTGCTGTTTAGATTTACAGTTCCTAGGAACAAATTAAACCTCCGTAGAAAAGGATGTGGGGTTCTGTGCAGGACCGGTAGCTTGGAGATGAATGTGCAGAAGGACGAAGAGTAACTTCTTCTTTCCTGTCTGATGTGTCGAGTGGGTGCTGTGCTGCAGCACGGAGCTGACGCCGGTAGGTGACCCTATATTTCTGTGGTGGAACGCTTCTCTCCACATACTTAGTAAGTTAGAGCGGCGCTGGCAGCGAAGCGCAATTCACGCTGCAGCGCTGTGCAGATCAGTGACACTAAGAATTGTTTGACGGGTCATCAGTCTGTAGACTCTCACTTACATGTTAAAATCTGCTGAGCCGGGCGAGCTTGTCGGTAAGCTCAGCATTGTGGGTTTTGAAAGGCACATGTCCACGGCAGTGACAGCAGGGACTTTGATGAGCCCAGCGCAGCTCGATTTTGAAAGGAATAGAGATGCCACTAAAGTTACAGATCCTGGAACAGCACCAGACTGCCAATTCGAGTACATCAACCCAAAAGAGTTAACACAGCTTAAAAAAAAATAATAAATCACAGAAGGGTTTGTTGGATTCTTACACCAAATAACCTCCGGGACTCGTAGTAGCCCCCGTTCCCTGGGAGCATGGAGTTCTGCAGCAGCAGTTCTCCCTGGGGAGAAAGAGGTGGGTTGGCTGTGTGGCTGAGAGGGGTTTGATTCCCAGGTGTTTGTAACGCTGAGCAGTTGCTGGACGCTGTCAGGGATGAACCTGGTTTTTAAGACATGGAAGGGACTGCGGTGTGAGAGCCCCAGAGCGGAGGGGACGGTTTGTTTCTGTTAGCAGCCAGTGCGGACACGTGGTGTGTGCTCTGCAGCTAGTGCCCCCGTGAATTCAGAGTTCTTTCGGAACTGCCACAAGCGAGTTTGTCACAGCGTGTCTCTGGAACACCACTGCGTGGGTGGGCTTCAAGGACTCCAGATCCGAGTGGTCTGCCCTGGACTGTTAGATTTAGGTGAGTGTGTCCATATTGCTACTGCAGAACCCACAAACCAGCGATTTGTCTCTCAGATGCAGTTGTTTTCGCAAGGAAGTTACCGGAAGCTGGGATTTGTTTTTTCTCCCATTACCGATGTTACTCACTATGTGATGGTTTGGCCTTGTAATGCTGCAGGTTCAGCTGAGAATGGGCAGATCAGTGGCTCCACTGTCCTCATCTTTTATTGTATCTTTTGAAATTAGTAGCTGTGAATCTATATAGGGATTTAGAATAGATCTGAAGAACAGCCATTGATGATCTTGCTGCTGATTTCGTTTAAATTAATGTATGAGACATCGTTGCTCTTCCCAGAGTCAGTGTGTTACAGCTGATGTGGAAGAGTTACGGCAAACTCCATCATGGTCTTACACAGCCAGCTGGGACGTTGCAGAGATCCTGTCTTTGCTGTAATCTCTGAGAAGCACCAGCAGTAACTCTCCTGAGCTGTGCTTGTCCTGTCTCACCAAAGACGTGCCGTGCTGGGTGTGTGGTTTGTGTGTGTGCTTCTGAGTTAGAGGAGAGATCAGAACTTGCAAACACGCTGCCAAAAGTGGCTCGCGGGTGGGAATTTAAACGTGCAGTTTACGGTTTGTTCTTGCTTGAGCGGACAGGCTGTTCCCCGTGTCATTTCTAAGGCATGTCTTTCCCACTTTCAGTTACTATGTGGGCAAGCTGCTGTAACTGGTTCTGCCTGGATGGCTCCCCTGAAGAGATGCAACCGTCGCCAGGAGCCAGAGCCCAGGCCTATTCCAACCCCGGCTACAGCTCCTACCCTTCTCCCACCGCGTCCGAGCAGAGCTGCAAGGCCTGCGGGGTGCACTTCGGCAACTCCTCTGGGAAGGTGAGTCCAAGCTCTTCCCTGGCAGTACGTCCTGTGCCGTCCGGCATCCAGTTAACTGCGGGGCGCCACGTGGAGGAGATGGACATACCGTATGGGCAAAGCCAGGCTGCCTGTGCTGTGGTGTCCTCAGCTGGTCTTTCCCAGTTAGCAGGCCCAGTTACAGGTACTGGGAATGTGGTGGTGGTCCTTCCAGAGACTGGGCTTTCCTGGGCGCTGAAATACACCAAATTGCTTAGCGTCATCTAAAGGAGCATTAACTTGGAGAGGAGTTTTAAAATTTGTTATTTAAAAATACTTATGTCCTTTAAAAAGAAAAAAATTGTGGCAAGAAGTTGAGCAACGTTTGTGCTTCAGTAACAGAAGATCTACCCATCCCTTTCCTGAGCTGCTGTTGCTCAAACTAAAAAGCTGTGTGAGTTTATTGAGTGTGCATGTTGAATTGCTGAAGCAAAAAGAAAGACCAAATCCACTTTATCTTAATTTACGAGTGTACAGATGCCAAAATAATAGTTGCCCTGAGAGAGCAAACCCTGCCTGGGGCATTATTTGGGCACGGTGGCTCCTGTAATGCTGCTCGAATAATGCAGTGAGGAAAGTTGTTCAGCGCCCACACCTCGTGGCTTGAGAAGTGCCTTAGATGTAGAATGAAACTGAACTTGAGAATGTGAAAATGTAAAAATTGTGGTGAATTCTGGCCACAGGCCTTTTAGATTAGATGGCGAAATTCATAGATGGGTTGGTCTTGCACCTCTCTGGTGCGTACCTGGGAAAAGGTGAGTCTTGGCAGAGCTGCCTGACCAGAGACCCATACCAGGACAGGGAGGTAGCAAGTAGTGGATGCAGACAATTCATTCTGCTTTTGAGTTGAAGTGAAGCGTGGGCTGTACAGCAGCAGTGCTGGAACCACAGCGCCGGTTCTGCTGGTGTCGTCACAAACGTTGCTCTGGTAAAGCTGGCTTTAAAGCAGCATCCTGTGTCCAGGTTATCAGAACCGCTCCAGGCACTGGAAACCCCCTGACTGAAGGCGCTGCACACGGCTCGGGGTGTGAGTTGTAGGGGATCTGCTAAAGCTATTGAAGGCCTTTCTGCCCCCAGCAGACTTCCCAGTTTTCCTGCTGGAGTTGGCTGTCAGTGCAACTGGGGCAGCAGAGGACAATGGGTCTTATGTCTCAGCTGCTCCCGTTTGGTGCAGACTGTCACTGGGAAGGAGCTTGAGGTTTATGTTCTGTACGGCCAAGGGGACTCCTAAACCGTCCTTGCACCTTCCTTCTGCTGCTGTAACCACCAAGCAGTGACCGCCAGGACTGCTTGAGCCAGAGGGCTGCAGCTGGCAGAGCCAAACCGTGCAGGAAGCTCTGCTGGACTGTCCGTCAGTCCTGGGCTCCGATACAGAATGGGACACTCAACCTCCCAACCCCTGATGTGTTTGCAAGCCAGGCGGATCCTGTCATGCTGCAGGGATGGACTGAGAAGTGTGTGAAATCCCACTTGGCTGCAGCGAGAGTGGGGAAAACTCTGCATTTTGTCCCAGGAGAGGCAGAACCTTTGAACTCAGGAGTCCAGTTAATGTTTATATGAAATACAGGGGATACAAATGAATTCCTTCTGCACTGGTGGCCATAAGGATAACCCCTAAACCAGCCCAAACCAACCAACAAACCAAGCCCCTAAAAAGCAGAATGATGGTATCTTAAGTACTTGATCTTTTAGCATAATTGTCTTGTAATTTTCATATCACTGGGCACCTACTGAAAGGATTAGGGTAGGGGATGTCTGAATGGAGCATGTGCTTACAAGATGCTTTAAAGCAACTGTTGGAGCATCTTTAAAGGATGTAAATCTATTCATTGTAGCAAAAAATCCCTGAGGTTTTTTGGTGTTCTCCTTCTTTTAGATACTATTGTTGATCTTGGTTTTTCTGCAGCGAACTGATTGCACAGAATCTTATACAGTTAACCCAAGCGTTCTTCTTTTCCCTCGCTGCTGGCAGACCACGGCGGCAGCCTTTTCTGGAGGATGTGTCAGACTGTTGTTCCTTCCTCCGCTGTTTCCCGATTTCAGTGCCCTAAATAGGGTGACATTTTCAGGAGATGCTTTTCTCTGGGTAGTTACAGAAAAGCTCCTGGCAAGCTCGAGTGTCAGATGAAAAAAAAGCCCCAAACAACAGTAGCCGTGGTGAACGCAGGAGTGTTGGCAGTTCTTTGTTGTATCCTGCAGACAGAGAAGAGCCAAGGGAGTCAAGCCCCGTCCCGGTTATCTCTGGGGACTGGCTGTGAGGGCACTGACCAGAACCGCTTCCCCCCGACAGACTCCTCAGTTGAAGGACATCACCTCCAGCTGGCCATCCCGCAATTGCGCTGCCAGTTAGTCCACGTCACCCAGCAGGGTCTGACCTTTTGGTGACAGCTTTTAATTGACAGCAACGATTGAAACTACTCGTTCTGGAGAGCCTGGTGTCTTCAGTCGCTGCCCTTCCAGTTAGTTCCACAAACCCATCGGAGCTGTAGAGCTGCTCGGTACTGAGACAGGGCAAACAGCTTCTGTGTGTGGTGAGACACTGCTCAGATACGGGCTGGGGAGTGTTTTTACTCTGAAGGTGAATCCTGGTGGAGAACTGATAAGGCAGAGACTCGCCTGGTTTTATTCTGGCTTCTCCAGTGTGTCGTTTGGTAACTGAGGCAGACTGGCGTTACTGGTGTTTGCTGCCTGGATAACGCAGCCCTCATGCTGTGCTCACTTGCATGATACCTGAAGGTGGAATTTCTCGGGGAGAAGGTTCTAGTTGAGAGATCCTTGGCCGTACAGTGGTTCCCTTTGGAGCCTGGTGGCATCTGCAGAGCATGGGGAGGCTTCCCCCCTGCCAGAGCAAAGCAGGGCTGGTTGGTCGGTTTTGGTTTTTTTTTTTTTCCCCTTGGTTCTTCTGATTGCTGCCCTGCCAGAGATGGGTGGTTGACAGGGAATGGGCTTGTTTTCCATTCCTCTGCCTCCATGGAGTGTTTGTTCCCCTGCTCTAGATGCAAACACAACCAGCAGTTCCTGTCTCTGCCCTGAAAATTTCCCAAGAAACTGGGTTGCCCCTGCAGACACAGGGTCAGAAAAAGTCAGTGACATATGAATGGGTTTTGCAATGACCAAGTTAAGGAAAACTCCTCCAAACTGGATGGCGTGTGAAAATTGCCCTTCCTGTCTTGCTCTGTGATTGGTGACAGTCACTTTTCCCTGGCAGGCCCCCAATAGCAGTTCTGAGACGAGGTGTCAAGTTTGCCCCACCAGGCATTCTCTCTGTGGTAGAAGTCACCATGTCTCACAGCGCTTGGGCAGGACCGTGGGGTTCTTGCCCCTCACTGTCACTGTCAGTCCCTCGCAGGGGTGGAGTGAGTAGCCTGGTGGCTATAATGGAAGGGGGCGGGGGGTGGGGCAGGGGGCTGCTGGGCTGTGGAGGCGCTCGGAAGGACCTTACGTAAGCAAGTGTATTTACACCTTCTAAAACCTGAGGAGCATCTGCTTGCTTTGAACTGCGAAGTTAAAAATGCTCTTTAATCACTACGAGCAATTCAAGAAACTGTTGTTTTTTGTCTCTGGGTTGGTATTTGTTGCTCCTCCAGCTCTGCATGTGTGTTCTCCTTGTACAGCTCTGAGGGGTCAGGGTTTCACAGAGATCCTTGTCTTCTCGCAGACTGGGAATTAGTGCTTGTAACCAGCACTGAAACCAGTTCTTTCTTCCCTCAGGACTTTTAGAAGGCCCCTAACGCAACCGTTCTGCTGCTGTTCCTATTGGAAACTGTCAAATTTGACTTTCCAAAGTGGTGAACAGACAAGTTGCTGCGGAAGCCAACATGGACTGTGAGTGCTTGGAACTTCTGAAAATCGAGCCCTGAGTGACAAGACTGGAACAATATAAAATAGAAACATTAATCGATGAACCAGAATTGAATTGGTGAAGCTTTTAAACATCTGGGGCCTCATATTTCCAAAACTTCCAACACTTTCTGTCTAGCTCCTCGCTGGCACCCTGTGGGCGTATCACTTCAGCATAGCCGGCTCTTTCTGTTGCGTAAATAAACGTTGAATTCTTTGATGTCTGTCAAACACCGTAAGCCTTGCTGCTTCCTTTTCCTCCCATGGTGAAACAAAGATTCATTTAGTGATTGCAGCAGATTGGAGGGGGAAAAAAAAGGGGAGAAGGGAGGTCACTCATAGCAAGTATTAAATGTGTGAAATAGAGCGATGGCTTTAAGTGGTTCCCTCCGACGCTGGAGCTCTCAGTGCACCGGGCAGTATTTCAGTGGTTTATAAGGCTGTAATTTACTTGTCATTCTGCTGCCTCATAGGTGTCTCGTGATCTCACCAGGGGCTTACCCTGGAGGAACAGGTCCAGAAGAAGGTGCAGGGAACTCCTGTCATTTGAGGGCGTAGCCTCAGAACGTAGTATTTAATTCCGGGTGACTGGAGTGTAAACAGTGCTCATCTAAGAGCTGCGAGAATCCAGTGACCTGCTCCTGCCATTGATTCTTCTCCTCACCCAGGAACACAAGGAACATACTGGCACTTCGGCATAGATGGAAGGTGGTGATGATGCTTTAGCAGATGCTGGGGCTTTGGCTTCCCGCTGGCAGGGTAGCGGTGCCGGCCATCGCTGCGCTCCCCTGGCGCAGGCTGGGGACCAGATTGACTCTGTTTCCTTCCCTTTACCAGCACATCTGCCTGGACTGCAAGAAGAGTTTCTGCACGTCCTGCTCGAGCCAGCCGGAAGGTGGGCCCCTTCTCTGCCACCTCTGCCAGCGCTTCCGAGGCACAGCTTTCCAGCGGGAAGAGTTGATGAAGATGAAGGTGAAGGATCTGCGAGACTATCTGGCACTCCGTGAGATTTCCACAGAGTTGTGTCGTGAAAAGGAGGACCTGGTGTTTCTGATTCTCAGCCAGCAGCCTGTAATTACCCAGGAAGATCAGATAAGAACAAACCCGTTTAATACTAGTGCCTCTGGACAGCAAGACTTCATGATTCTCCCACCGAGCAGCACAGCATCGTCTACCTCACAGGATGTGTCTCCAGCATCTGCAGATCCCGCCCCGAGTTCACTCGCTCAGGAACACGAACAGGTACGGTCTCTAGCCAGGAGCATCTTCTGCAAACTCTGCCATCTCTGCTTTTGGGTGAACTGCTAACACGTCGTGTGAGGTTTTCCACGCAGATAACAGGCCAAGAAGGTTTGACATTAAAGATGCCTGATGAAGCAGCAAGGAGGGTGGGTGACAAAACACGCCAGGTGTATTTTTTTTAAGTTTGAATGAGGTCCTCACACTTTCTCACAGAATGATCAGGACAGCAAGTTATTCTCAGTGCCTTGCTGAGTCAAACTGTGACCTGCTGTCACCAGCTTGCATGCGCTGTTCCCACGAGCGGGATTGAATTTGGTGGCAGTGCTGAGTGTTTTGAACATCCACTCGCAGAACAGCATTGCTGTTTGAGACGTGTGGCTCTGCGCCCCCCTTGCCATTGCCACCAGATACTCCCGTGACCGGTGCCTTCGGTACCGGCTGTCTGCTGGCACACAGATCTCTGCGAGGCATTGCTGCCCTCTCACCGCGGTGTGTAGGCGTTAGATGAAACGATTACTGTTCGTTAAGTCGTGTGTGAGCCAGCGAGCGCAGTTGAACGCAGTTCTGGAATGGGAGCTGATGGAAAGAGGACTGTGAGATGGGCGAGGGTTTTGGTGTCCTCTGCGCTCAGAGCAGTAGGAGACGAAGCCGGAGCCCGTTGTGAAGTCCTCGCTTTATGAACCCTGCAGTTCCGGTGAACCTTGTCAGGGACATTTGAGCTTAATTATTTTTTATTGACTTTGCTTTGTTTGTCTTTCTGCTCTCTGGTACGGGAAGTTTACTCAGTGTTTGACATCTGCTCCTAGTCCTGTTACCAAGTTAATAGGTGATTTAGTCCCCGTGGAGCAGAGCTCTGAAAGCGTCTCTACCTTCTGCCTCCTCAGCAGATCTCATGTGAAGAAGCATTTTCCTGGGAGGACGTTTGTTACAGACATTAAAGGGGCTTTTCATTTGCTGGTTCTTGGGATGTTGCCATTCCAGTTTTTACCAGCAAATCCAGCTCCACTGGCTTCCCTGACTTCCCCAGGATACGTTTCAGCTTCTTGTCTCTCTTTGCACGACGCCCTGCTCCAGTGCAGGCTCTTCCGTCAGTGGTGTTACACGTTTGCTTTGTCAGTATTAACAAGCCACCCCTTAGAGCAGCGGGACGGCAATGGCCCAGTCTCCTTTGTCAGCAGGGAAACCTGGAGGGCAGCGGCATCTGCTGAGGGCAGGTCAGCTGTAATTTCATGGCAGCTCCCCTCGGTTTTATTACCTGCTCAAAGCAACTGCCTCTGCTTGTTGTCCAGCTTCCCTGTGGCTGGTCCTTCACTTGGTGTCTCCTGTGTGCGCAGCCAGAACCCCTTGAGGAGGTGTTTGTCTGGTCACAGAGCGTGTGCCTCGCTTTTCCCTCACGCTGCAGCTTGTCCTTCCTGCAGCTGTCCCAGGGGCTGCAATTAGCTGAGCTATTGGGCTCACCCCACTTTGGGGACACAGGGGTGCGCTGTTGGTGACAGCTTTATTTCCTCTTCCAGGCAAATGGTTACGTGCCTCCAAGCCAAGTCGGTGTGGCGGGAGTTGAGAATGCAGCAGAAGCACCAGCAGAGGAGGAGACACAGGTTTGTGTGTCCTGGAATGAGATGACAAGGAACACCATGTTTTCTAGGCTGTGTTTGCTACCCCAGAGCTGTTACTGCAGAGAACCAGGTGGCTAAACGTAACTCAGGCTTCCCACCCGCAGCCCCAGTCTACACTGTAAAGACAGAAGTTAATTGATTTCCATCCTAGGATTTGTGTTTCTGGTGGCTAGGGGTAGTCAGTGTGTAATCAGTTTTATGTGCGCCCGGACACGAATTCCTGCTAGGGCACGTGTTGGGTTAACTGGTGGTGCTGGGTGCGAGGGCAAGAGTCACCCACCTGCGTTCCCTTTCAGTCGACTGACTCGGAAGATAACCTGGTGCAGGGGAGGAAGGCTTCTCTCTCGGACCTAACGAGCATCCGAGACATCGATGCCCTCTCTGTGCGGCAGCTGAAGGAAATTCTTGCTCGCAACTTTGTCAACTACAAAGGCTGCTGTGAGAAGTGGGAGCTGCTAGAGCGGGTGACGCGTCTGTACAGAGAGAAGGACCTTCAGCATCTCGGTAAGAGACGGAGCAGACGAGTGCCTGTTCGCCAGGTTCCCTTGGCCGAAAGAAACAACTTACATTTCCACCCCTTAGAGTGAAAGTAGCTAAACCCTCTTCACCACCGCTCACGTGTGTGGTGGCAGCTCAGGAGAGGGACTGTCCTGCAGCAGCGGCACAAGAGCAGCGTGCAGCCTTCCTCTCCTGTAGCTGTGGCAGGTCGCAGTGGTCCCTGCATCACCCGCAGAGCCACTGATGCCTGGCTGTAGGCAGGTGACTGTCGGAGCTGGGGTGGGCTTTTGCCTGTCGACTCCTGGGAACCAGCAAAGCGAGCAGAAAAATGCCACCACGGAGCAGCCGAGCGGCTCAGAGCAGGCATGTGCTCAGCGCAGCGGCTCCGCAGCTGAACAGTTGTGGTTACCTGTGGTCGAGCGTCCCCTTGATCCTGCAGTGTGCTGCCTGCACCGCTGGCTGGGGAGACAGGGAACGGAGCTGGCGTGGCTGTCAGGTGCCAGTCCGCAGTGCTGGGGGCTTGAAGACCTGTAAATTATTTACCAGAAAAGCGTATTTTGCACTTTGATTTCACGGACAGGCTTGTTTCTCAGCATTGTCCGAAGTGGTGTTCTCTTTGTCCTCTAGGAAGGAGGAGAGATTTGAGACAACCACTTTGGGTTCACCAAACTGTGCTTTTGACAGTTTACCCTGTTCTCAGAGCCACCGGTGCCTGTGTGTGTATCTCAGCTATACTTGCCCAGGCGGCTGAGACTGTGTCACACCAAAGAAAGTGGCACCAGGGGCTTCCAGAAGGCTAGTTCTAGCAAGCCAAACGCTGCAGGAATTCCAAGGCTGTCTTGGAATTCCGTGGCTTTTCCTTGCAAAGTGTTAGCATAAGCTCAGGAAAGGATGAAGTTTCCTGCCAGTAGAACGTGTTCTGATCAGATCCTGCTTGAACCTCCGCATGGACATTGGAAAAAGCACTTTTGGTTTAATAATCTCCCTTCAGGGCTTCATCTCCTGTTTAATAACACTGCTTCAGGAAACTTTTTTTCCATCTTCTCTTATTCTCACCTAGTAACTTTATTTTCTTATGTTGCAGTTTCTGACACTGACGATCAAACTGGTAAGTGATGTTCTTAGTAACGGAAGTGCTTTGGTTGAAGAGCCCTTTGAGCTCCTCAAGTCCCCCCGTTCCCCAGCACTGTCAGGTCCCCACTGTCCCCTGTCCCTCAGCAGCACCTCCACACGGTTGGGAAACCCTCCAGGGATGGGGACTCCACCACTGCCCTGGGCAGCCTAGGACAGGCTGGGACAACCCCAACGGGACAGAAATGGCTCCTCAGGGACAACCTCAACCTCCCCTGCGGCAACTGGAGGCTGGTTCCTCTCATCTTGTTACTTGAAAAGAGACCCATGTTGCTTTATTCACCTCATTGCTGAGAATCTCAGCGGTATTTGTATTTTCATCACACAAATTACTGTGTAAAAGCTGAAACCTTCTGCCCTTCACCAGCCGACAGAGCCAATGCATCCCCATCAGCGTGGATGTGAGGGGAGCTGTGTCAGACCTTCAGTGTGTGAAAGCGCAGGAGGGAAGCCCTTTGACAAACCCAACTCTCAGGCTGCGCACGAGTGACGGACCTTTCCTTGCCTCGTGCCAACCGCGGTCTCTTGTTTCCTCAGGTGCCGCTGGGCTCCCTGGCCCCGAGGAGAACCTCTGCAAGATCTGCATGGATGCTCCCATCGACTGCGTCCTGCTGGAGTGCGGCCACATGGTCACCTGCACCAAGTGCGGGAAGCGCATGAGCGAGTGTCCCATCTGCAGGCAGTACGTGATCAGGGCTGTTCACGTCTTTAAGTCCTAAGCGTGGGTGAGGGAGACTGGTGACGCCTTAAATAAAGCCTCATCTGCTCTTAGAGAAATGGTCAGTCGCTACCAGTAGTTAGGTCAGAGCTTGGCATATGGACCCCCCTGGGAGTGAGAGAAGGGGAAGGCTGGGCACAGGGGCTCTCGCTTGAGCGGCGCTTGGCTGCGCTCTTCCCACGATAGTGCTTTACACCACAGTGCCTGGACTCCCGGGAGCTCGCCGCCAGCTGCCGGCCCAGAAAACAGTGACAACCTGCGGCCCCCAAACGCGGCGGGGAGATGGACGCTGGCCTTGCCCCAAGCTCAGAGCCAGAGGCTTCCCGTTTTTCCCTGAATAATAAATGGAAGTGGTCTGGGGCCTTGGAACGTGATGTTTGTTGTGCTGCTCTAGGCTGCACACCCAGCAACAACTTCACTTGCAAAGGGTAAAGTTTACCGTGCTGGTTAATTTTGTACTTTTTTTAAATTTGATGTTAAATTCTTACGCTTGCAGGACAGGCAGCCAGCCTCTGCTCACCACACCTGGAATAAGCATAATTCTGGCCTCGTGGAAAGGGGTAGAGTGTCAGTTGAAAATGGATTGAAAACTGTAAGGGGAGCGAGGCTGGGGAAGAGGCAGCCAGCCCTTGTGCTGCTGGTGCTCTTCTGGGAGATTTCTAGTGAGTTACTGATTCCTGTGACTTCATAGGCTTCAATCCAAACCGACTTCACTGGAGTAAGGATCTCCAACGGGAAGGCTCGAGCCTTTCAGAGGGTTTAGTGAGGGCCACGCACAGCTGGGGCAGTGAGGGGTCCATGGCTACACAACCACGTAGAAGGGCTGAAAGGGAGAGGTGGCAGCAAGCCGGATCCACAGGCTGAGCCACCACCATGGCATCATTTACCGAGCCGCTCCCCGCCTCCCCTCTGCTCTGGGGGACAGTGCTGTTACATCCAACTGCTTTTCAAAAGCAGGCGATTCTGTGTCCCGCTTGTGCGGGGGGACAGGAGGTTCTCTGCTGACACCTGACAGCACCTTCATGAAGAGCAGGTTCACTTGGACCCCTTCAGCCCCGCGGCTGGTACCAGCCTGGTTCAGAATCCCCACGCCTGAAGTGTTCAGCCCTGTGGGATGGTACGCTCATCGCACGGGGCTGCAGGTGCAGGTTCTGTCCTGCCCAGCTTCCCCCTTATGGGGGAGTCACTCGGGATTTGCGCTGGATCTGTGTGGCTGCCAGCAAGGAACAAGTGTCCTCTGAGAGCTCCTGGAGTCTTGGCAGTGCCGGTACAGGCAGGAGCAGCAACCTGTGTGCGGGAAGTGGAACTTGTGTTAACAGCAGATTAAACAAGGGGCGCACGAGCAGCAGCTCCCTTCTCAGCCACCCAGGGCAGAGGGGTCTGCTCTGCGCCCTGCAGTCACTACAGCGCTGTGGAGGTGGGCTCTGGCCTCCCCCAAGCTGCAACAGCTGCCGAGGTTCAGTGACCTGAACGCTCAAGTTTTACCTCTTCCCCTGTTCAGGTTGTTCTCTAGTCTCTGGCTTAAGGTTCAACAGCTTCCAGCACAAGAGGAGTACTGGTACAACTGGTCCAGCTCAGTGCAGCATGTTTGACAAATATACACGCTGTAACTGTATTTCCTCTTCAGGAGGTACAGGAACACACACACAAGGTGAGGAACAGCCTCATTTAGTGAAGTCACTGTGACAATTCACGTTGTCACCTTTTTCAGTGAACTCAGGGCTGGGGGATTCCCCTGGGGCCAGCTGCACTTTTACCAGGAGAGGGTCAGCTTTTCTCCTCCAGCAGATGATAAACCCCAACCAATGCCTGACCGGACAGCACCGAGCACATACACCCACACCTGCCTCCAACAGGTGCTGCTGAGGGGAAGACATGTTTGGGATTTTTTCTCCCCTGTCTACAGTGTTTCCCTTGCAAAAAAGGGGTTCTCAACTTCTGGCAAATCATTGACTGATGATTCCCAGGAATATGGTGCTACAGCAAATGAGAATATTTATGTGCTTTAGGTGCACTGCTTAGTGGGTTCTACTTGAAAGGGCGTGTTCTTCCCTCCCAACTCCTCCTGGTACTGCGATGGTTAACGGACTAGTTTTGGTACAGAAGTTTGGTTTATAATTTTGTAATAAAGTGGAGCTGTGATTTAGGTAACCTCGTGTTCTGACTGTTACCAACAGGCTGGGGAGCGCAGAGAACCTCCACCAGTGTGATGGGGACAGCAGGTGCTCCAGTAGCTGGAGGGGTTGGGGAACAAGTACAGAAGAGGGTGAAGGAAAAGAGTGACCTGACACTACTAACTTTCCAGCAGTACAGCCATACCTGTACCCCTGGGACTCAGAGAACCGGTGAACTGGTCACCCCCCCTCTTCCGTTCCTCACATCCCCGTGTGCTCGGCCTGATCCAGCACTGTCACTCGCCAGGTACACATGGTCATTTGCAAAACAGTTTGGTTCAAACCAATCCCTCTTTCCACGCCCACCTTCCTTATCTCGTGACTAGTCAAGTACTTGCACGAGTTTGAACAGCTTCAGCTAAGGAGGTCTCTCAGCTCTCCCGAAAGCTCCAGCTGGTCGAGTTCCTGGCTCAGGTTTGACTTGCTGAAACATGAACAGCTGAACACGAGCCACAAACTGCAGGAGGAGGCAGCCGCTGTACTGGCAGCATACCTGGGGACCGGGAAACCTACAGCAGGGCCGTGAACTGCGCCTGGATCCAGCCCTGCCCTGAGCGGGAGAAAGCAGGAAAGTCAAACCAGGAGAAGGATACGTGTCCTCCTTGTACCATGATGCAGAATGATCCAGGCACTACAGCCACTTGTGTCACAGTCAGCGATGGGCAGGGAATAACCTTTGGAAAATAAGTCCTGACAGCAAAGGAGAAATGGCTTCAGTTTTATTTCTTTATCTATAAAAATACCCAAACTTTAAAACCCAGGGGGACTACACCAGCACCAGATACGTGCCGCGGTCTACAGGATGGGCAGAAGGATGGATGCAGCAGGGACGTTTCCTCAGAGCTGTTTTAATTCATTCCATATGGTTACTGTGGATCTTTAACTACCTCTGAGGGACGTGGGTATTTTATTTCTACCCATGTCTCCACCGAGGGAGCTCGCCATTTCACCCACCTACCTAGTTCTCAGCTGTTCCCTTCAGGGACCTCTTGGGTCAGACTGCCCCACCGCTAGCACGGGGCTACCAGTCTCCGTTTCCGGATGCATTCCCAGATCCAGTTGGGAGACACACGCTTAGCACCAGGATTCTCATCAATGTCCCCTATAACGTGTGTCGCAGAGGCCGTGTCAAACTCTGTCACGAGATCCCCATCGTACGCTATGAAGTACCGCCGGATTTTGTCAAAGTCCTTCACGGAGGGCGAGAGGTACAGCTTGACCCCAGTGAAAATGTCCAGCAGCGGCTGCTGTTGCGAGAGAGGAGAAGCACAGGTGGGTAAGAACATCAGGGAGAAATGACACCGGATTCCTTGTGAAAGGACGTGTTCACGTCCCGGTTCATGGGGGAGTCGTTCTAATCCCACACCTAATAACTGGAAATCGCTCCTGGGACCGCCAGTCAATCACACACACTAGTTCCCAACCAGTTCCTGTGAGAGCTGCACGGTGCTGCCCTGGCTGAGGGCAGTTAGAGGGCCCTGAGGGAGGATGCTGAGGGGGTCCGGTAAACACCATCTTACATCTAAGAGCTGGTGTTTCTTAGTTAAAGCAGAAGAATGCAGCAAGTCCCCTCCCAGGGCGGTGGTTTACATCAGAACAGGTCCCCCAGGCTGTTGGCAGGAGACACAGGTCAGCATTAATCCCCTCCTGCTGCACACTGGGCTCAAGGGACAGGGCTCTCCTTTTCCAAGGAGCTGCTGGCAGCCGCACCGCTGCGTGGAGCGGGACACTGCCGGTGGGCGAACGCA
>NW_010402466.1:6380-13566 GCF_000710305.1 Buceros rhinoceros silvestris | reverse complement strand
AACGCAGGACAAAGCCTGCTCTGCCGCCAGGAGAGCTGCAGCTGTCAGCTCCTCTACAGGAGGACTGTGGCTGCTACTTCAGCCTTTACCTCTCCCTTTAATTTAGGGTGCTGCTGCAGGAAGATTTCAGGCGCTTCCAGGTGGAAGGCAAAAGTGAACAGACAGCTGGAACTGCCTCAGCTTCCTCCCACCCCAGAGCAGCTACTCTCCCCTGTCTGTACCTTTTTTCCGTTGTCTTCCATCTCGGATGCTTTTCGCTTCTCCCCTCGTTTCTCCTCGGATTTTTGAGGGGATCCAATGACTGCTTTGCTTTCTGAAAACAAAAACTTGTCTCATTTGTGCTCTCTGTCCAGATACTGGCTGTGTATTAAAGTGGGGGGAGAAGAGGGAAAAAGAAGGCTCCTCACCCTCCCCACCCCCCGCCTCAACTTTCTGGAAAATCCACAAAGTAGAATGTCACTGGTGAGACATTTATCTATTGCATGTTCCTGCCCTCACCTCCAGGAGGCTGCTGCCCAACCTCCCTCTCTGCTGTCACCACAGTCTTTGGGAGACTGCTCAGAATTTTCCTTCGAGTTACTCCCCAGTGACAAAGCGCTGGTGAAGCAAACTCAGAGTCGTTTCTCAGCGCTGCAGTTTACTGCCTGGAAACCCCCTCCACCCAGGTGCCCTCCCCTGTGCGTGAATTCCATCAAGATAAAATTAAACCCTGGTTCATGGCCAGAAACGTCTAACCAACGGGCACGTCATCTGCAGGAACGGGAGCAGCAGGTTTGCGGCTCCCTCAGACACACACCGGCTCCATCAAGATAAAATTAAACCCTGGTTCATGGCCAGAAACGTCTAACCAACGGGCACGTCATCTGCAGGAACGGGAGCAGCAGGTTTGCGGCTCGATCAGTCAGACACGGTCTGCTGAGGGCCTTCATCTAGGGAGTAAAAGACACCAAGGTGCCACAGAAACGTCTCCCAGGTAGTTCTGGTACAAACTACAACTCTGCTGGGTTCGAGACTCTCTTCTAGGCAGCAATAATCTCAGAGAGCTTTTCTCCTCCACGAGAGCTGCCTAAGCACCTGATCAGCCACCATCATGGTGCTGTCTCCATCTCCTCTCACTGGCTGTTCAACCCCCACCACGAGCACAGCCCAAACCCAGGCTCTGAACAGCTTTCCCCATTAGCCCTGACACGCCCATGAAAGCTGCTGTGGGATCTTTGAGCATCTGACAGAGACACAGATCCACAGCCAGCCTGCCCCGAACGCAGGGAACACACCCTGAGAAAGCACCACCTCACCTTCTGGCTTCTGGGCCTTTGCAGGTGACTTGCTCGGGGGAGTTTTGACAGCGCTGTGTGGTGTGGAAGACCTGGAATTCCCCTCATTCTCTCCACTGCTGCCAGCCGGGGACTCGTCTTCCTCCCCAGCAACAACGCTGAAATCAGCCTTCTCTTTGGAGAGCTGGTACAGCTCCTGTCCCAGCAGAAACAAAGCCCTGCCTTTAGCCACGGGGAAACCTCTGACCGCGGACACGAGCCGTAACTCATTGTTTCCTCTGGTTTGTTCCCCTCATGAAGCATTTGCTCACGTGCTTTTTCTTCCCGCACCTCTTGCTGTCACCCTTGTTCAAGCTCTGTGTGTTCCACCAGCCTCCTGACCTGCAGGGAAGCCATGCAGGGTGGTACCAAACCCCACATTTCCATCGTCTGCTCCAGAGCGAGACAGACCAGCTCTTCAGCACGCAGCTCCCCGGCCTGGAACACCAACGAGACCTGCTGCTCGCGCTGGGAGCAGTCTGTCTCAAGAGGGTGTTTTACCTTTACCTGTGCCAGGAGCCAGACGAGCTGAGGACAGCCAGCAGGGGCTGGATCACTCCTCGCTCTGACAGTGTAACGAGCACTTACCTCTACTGTCAGTGTCCCCGTGGGCTGTGTGACAGCAGCCCGAACGGCAGTGACCAGCCTGAGCAGAGAGCTCAGCAGCAGCTGACGCGCTGCTGGGAGGGCAGCGAGCCCAGCGGCTCCCGTCAGGAACGGAGGCATGGGAGCTGTGTGGGGTGGGTGCAGCCCTAGGGCTCCTGGCTGACGGCCAGTTGGCCCCTGTGCCAGGCCACCACTAGTCACTTCCCAGATGCCTTCTCCAATCTCAACAGTTCATGGGAGGCCGAATGACCATTAACGGAAGGGAATAAAGGTCACCTCTTTTGGGGAGGAAATTCCTCACCGTGAAGGCTGGTACAAGAGCTGGTACCACCAGCTGCCAGCACAGCCCTTCTGGAAAGTGCACAGCAGCTCAAGAGCCTTGAGAGAGTGAGATTCACATCAAAATAACCCACCAAGCGGCCTGAGCCTCCAGTAAATGGAACTGTGACATCCTGCCAGGGTACCTGGCAGCAGACCCCTTCTCCCCAGTCCGTCCTGCCAAACCCAGTCTGCTGCCAGAACTGACTCTCGAACAGCCGGCGGTAACTCACCTTCAGCTGCTGGAGGTTGGTGGCCGTCTTCCAGTCTTTGTCGTCGCGGATGCGGGTGCAGCGAGGGAAGCGAATGGAGATCCCATCTGCGGTGTGGGCTTCGGCTTTGGAGAACTCGGCCCCGGTGATCTCCCACACGGGGGCTTTCTAAACACGGCAGGGAGGAAGTCACGGCATGTTCCTGCACACTCTCGTGAACTAACGCTCGTGTCCATGTTCCCTCACCTCTCCCCACCCCAGCACGCGCAGTTCCACACGCACACACTGACCTTCGTGGTCACCTTAATTAGAAAACCTCGTGTTGCTCAGCGAGTCAGAGGTCTTCAGCCACTACGTGATGACAATGTCTAAATACCCCCGTTCTACCGGACACCTACAGCAGCAGCGACTCTGGGGTTTCGGTTGTGCTTCAACCGTTCCCAGTCAGATCTCTCCTGCCTCAAACTTAAAAAAAAATTTCACTTCTGGAAGGGATTTAACGCACAAGATTATTTCCCAGAAGTGCTGCAGGCATGATTTCTTCACAAGGCTCTTGGCCTTGAATGCACCTGCAAGATCCAGAGATAAAAATCTGTGCTTAATTTCCTGTTCGGAGCACGCAGACTAATCTACAAGGGACAATCTGTGCTTGGTGCGGCACAGAGACCGCTGTCGGGGCTGGGAATCCCCGTGAAACGCCCAGGCTAGCACTTACCTTTGGGTCTGGGACGATGAAGTCGGGGTAGTAGATCTTGTTAATTTTTAGCCACCTTGGAATTTTACTGGGATCCTGTTAATTAAAAGCACAAAACCCAACTGAGAGGTGACTCACGAAAAGTCCTGACTCCACCAGCCACGTTCTCCAGCCACAGGACACGGGTCTGACCAGAGCCCTTCTCACCCACAGCCCCATCTAGTGACTGCCTTCTCCAGTCGCAACACGCAGGAAAAAGCGGTCCTTGCTCTGCTCTTGCCAGTCACTTTGTCTCGGCAGGAGCCAGACGGCCCGGTTCCCACTCGGCGTCTGGCAGAGAGCTCAGGCTGTGCCCACAGCTCATCCGTGTCAGAGCAGCTGATCTGCTTTAACTCGAATCGAGCCTCTCTCCATTCCCAGCAGAACCCTTCAGTTCTGCCTTCAGCCAGCACCTCGGCTGGGCCTCGGCAGGGAGGCGCCTTCCACCGAGGCCTCTGCTGAGCATCCCCTGGATCACCTCTACGCCACAGCCCCTCTCACCTTGCTGATCTTCACCATATCCAGCTCCGTTTGCAGGCGCGCCAAGGTGGCATCATCATGGCCGCCGGAACACTTGGTCACGGTGCACCACTTCTCGCTCTTGGGATCGTAGCAGCCCATGAGGAAGATGGACATCATCCCACCTGCAGGAGGGACAGCAGGGTGGCCCACACCTTCCACAGGACAAGCCACAGCGTCTCAAAAAGCAACAGAATGAACCAAAACCCTTTTCCATCTTTGGGAGTCAAAGGGCCTTGGGCTTGTGATGGCTTCACAGCACCAGCTCCCACCTACAGAGCTGAGCAGAGCCTCGACACCAGTCCGGCCTAAGGCGGTGCTGGGTCAGCTCACCCCCAGCAAACCCAGCCTGGTGTGCAATGGGCTGCAGCAGACAGTCACTGCTACAGCCAGTCTGCTCCTGGGAGTGGACTGAATGCTGCAGGAGGCTTGAAAGGGGAAAAACCTTGAGAGTCTTCTGGACTGACAGATCTCTGACTTAAGCCAGCTGCTGGGACTCACCTTTACTGCCCTGTCCATAGAAGGCTCCCAGCACCACCAGGTCAGCGGTGTCTGCCATCGCCCCCTCGTTCAGGTAGTCCTTCTTCACCTTCAGCCAGTGCCGCTTTCCTGGTTCATAATTGCCCTGTGCGAAACCAGGCAAGAGCCCCCGTCAGAAAGATCACCCAGCGGGCAGCTGGCGCCTCAGACAGTCCCGCGGTATGAGCACAGCACGGAGCAACCTGGGCTGGATGTCAGCAGCCGCAAGAACCCAGGGATGTTCCCAGGAGGTCCAGCCTTGTGTGCTTCATCCACACCCCTCCATTCCCAGCACACACCAGTGACGAGGAAATGTGAACCTGCCTTGGTATCTTTCAACACCAGCCCTTCCAGGCCCTCGCGGATGACTCGGGTGATCATATCCGCCAGATCCGAAGCTTTCTGGAAAGGAAAGGAATCATGGTTAGCTGAAGCCTGCCACAGGGCTGCAGTCCTCAGGCTCTCTGGAGCAATAGTGCACAACACCCAGAGCAGCTGCAGAGGTGAGTGGCGAAGTTCACAACATAGTTTCCAGGGAAGGTCCCACATGGGTTGTGTTTGCTGCACATCCAGTGACTGAGCTGGGAATATGTCCTGGGAAGTGAAGGGTTTGTTAGTTAAAAAATACTCCTCAGAGACGAGGTAGCCACCCTGCGTCCTGCCTATGTCCCGCCCGCCCCAAGATCAGGTTTTCCTCAGCCAGCAGCACCTGCTTATTTCTCTCTCCCGCTGCCTCGGGACCCGTGCCCTGCTCCCCTTCCCAAAGGCGCTCTCTCCCGCCACTGTCCAAGCATTCTCCACCAAACCCAAGGTGCTACAGAGATCAGAAGCAGCGGGGAAAAACAATGGGATGTAGGGCCTGTGCATAGCCATCAAAGGAAGGAGAAGTGTGCTGTCTCCACATGCTTCTGAGCGCTTGGGCTGTATCTGGGCTATGCAGCACTTGACGCTGCCAGTTTGGGAACCGGCGGCAGTCTGATCCCTTAATCACACTTCAACCTCCTCCTCGCAGCTCAGCAGTGCACAGCACAGAACAAGTCACAACCAGCTTCAGCTCCTCCTGACAAAGTCACAGTGGCTACGAAATCCTTAAGGAGCCAAAAGATGTGCACGGTAAGACCATCCTGAAGTGGCTGTAGCCGAGACGAGATGGGAGCACAGCCGTGGCCCTCCTGAACAGCCAGCGCAAGGAGCCGGCACAGGGACCTGGAGCAGAACCACTCTGCACGGAATTGCCGGAGCCGCAACCTTAATTGTCAGAAAGGGCATGTGGTCAAGGGGCAGTGAAGGGTGAGAGCGCACACCCCGAGGTCACCCTGCAGGCTACTTTAACACTGAACTCACCGTGACGTGCTTCATCTCCGAGAAGAGGATCCGGTTGGGGATTTCAACCATGTTATCGTGGAGGAACTTACGCCGTTCACACAGGGGCCTGAAGCAGGGGACGGACAATTAAGGTCAAGCAATTATTTTTAACATGAAGCACCAGCACGTAAACACTGAGAAAATCTATTTAAATAATTAATTTAACTTGACAGTTCCAGAAAGGACAATCAATTCTTATCTTCCTCCAGGAAATTAAGTTATAAAACAGAAATTTTGGGTAAAGGGTGTGTTTAGTTTCAGAGGCCCCAAGATGAGCTGGTGCTGGTGTCTCAGTGCAGTTGAAAGGCAGTTCACCCCGGTGCCTGGCTCCCCAGCGGAACTCCTCAGCACAGCAAGGGCTCTCGCACGCCGCCTGGGCTTTACAGGGGAAGGGCCAGTCCCCGCAGCCGTGTGAACTGCCCCCTCTGCACTGCTCGCACCTTCCAGCAGGTTCATGCTGGGAAACCGGCTGGGCTGCCCTTGCACCACGCCAGCCACAAACCTGTCCATCAGGCTGATGTCGTTGAAGTAGATGCAGTCGAACACGAACAAGCACACGTTGGCATCTTGGAAAGCAGCTTTCTGAAAGACAAGATCGATGAGAAGGAGCCTGCAGCTGTAGCAAGCAGCACTGTGGAGTTCCAGAAAAACAGCAGCAACAAAAGGACGTATTTTTATCTCCATAATCTTGTGGTTATGAGGAGCTCAGGCCTCTTCTAAAAGAACCGAATTTTTCCAAGCATTAAGATTTTGATGGAACGTGTCAAAGCATAAGCTACGAAGATAAAACACGCTCATTTCCTGGTGACAGGGAAATACCACCACCAGCACTAGTGACTTCGGGCAATGGAACATCCATCACTGCTGCCACGGCACAAACCCAGCTAGTATCAGACACTTCACGTGCATGACTCCGGGTTTAATTTCCCCTGGACTGTCCTCTCCCTCCCCACCGTGCAGGCCAGACATGAGCACTACTCAGCACACAGACTACTCATCCACACAGACTCACTCTCCACATCGCCGTGGTCTTCCTGTCTGCCACGGGATGAGCAATGACAGAACTGCAAGATTTTCCGAGGGATTTTTAATAACTGAGGTGAAGTTTTCTTGCTGTCCTGCCAGTGACCAGGTTAATACCAAACCCACTGGATTAGAGCAGCACCTTGACATTACTATCAGCCTTGTCAGGGATCTGATTTTTCCTCCAGTTGCTCTAGCATGTACCAGATCTCTTAATCACCACTGATACCAGATCACGTGATAGTGCGATTAAGTCAGCAGAGAAACGGCCTCAACCAACACAAAGGATTTTTCTTTCTTTCTTTTTTTTTTTACCTTGTGCACACCAAGAGTCCCAAAAGGAAGCGGTTTGCCAGTTTTGTTGTCAATCAGAAGAACTTCTGAATCCAGGATCATACTTTGCCCACCAGGAAAAGCCTGGGGGATGAAGTCCTTAAAATGGGCCACCTTGGGAGAAAAAGAAAAGAAAAATTTGGCTGCTGGCCACAGGGAGGGACTCGCTCCGCTGCAGATATCTCCTCCAGAGCACGTCTAAGGCATGGGCAGGCGTAGCTGCACCAGCTTTACTTTCAGCCACG
>NW_010402466.1:4198-6275 GCF_000710305.1 Buceros rhinoceros silvestris | reverse complement strand
GCACAGTGAACAAGCAGAGAAATGAGTCCCGAACAAGCAGAGAAATGAGTCCCGAACAAGCAGAACCAAGTGGCCCAGCTGGCATCAAGCCTCCCAAAACGCAGGGTGTAAGGAGGGCTCCGAGGCAGAGCAGCTTAACTTCAGTGTCAATGCCCACCAAAACATCTCTGTTAAGCGTGGCTTTCCCAGATGCCAAGGATCTATACGAGTTAAAGTTGACAGCTGAAGGTGCCCTCCTTGTCCACAGACACTGCTGTGAAGTTCAGTCGTGTTTACGGAGGAGCCGCGCCACGGAGGAGCCCGCTGGTGGGTGCTTACTTTGTGTGGGAGGACGGGTTTGAGGCTCCTACTGAAGTAGCTGAAGTGGTCTCCGTTTTTATGGACCTGCACCCGCTCGCCATCGTATTTGATCTCTGCATACATGCCATTGGGACACTTCTTCATGGCGTACTCGATCGACTTGCAGGCTTCAGCCTTGGAAAGGTGGAGAGACAGAAGTTCCAAACAAACTCAGATGACACATTTCAACATAAAGCTCCTACCTAAGTTCATGACTAAACTACCAATTCCTTTGTAGACCCTTTTTGTCCAGGCTCTCTGACAAGACAGTCCAAGTTTTCCTTTTCCTTACTCATTTACTTAGAACTATCTGCACATGCCCTGATAATTACAGCTTATCTCCTCCAAACGCTTAAAGGTGTAAGGACTGTGCCTTTTGTAGGAGCCCACACGTAAATATGTAACTCTGGTTTGTTCCAACCAAAACCCAAACTTGTTTCAACCTCTGATCCAAGGGAACGCTTAGGCTATTTCCAGAGAAAGGATCAACGGAAAAGGCACTTCTGGACTGAAAGCACTCTGCGGTGGCGCTGAAGGTGCGAGTACCAAGTGTGTTGAAAACTGGCCCCCTGGTAGAGAACACTCTGTGACACGACGTTAAACGTGAAAGTCGGCACCGCACACTACTGGTTCTCGTGACACACAGTCACTCATCTGCCTGCTGACACTCCTAAAGGTGAGGATCTGACAGCGCACGTGAGGACCCTGTCACTGTGGGTCACCATGGCAGGCGAGCCACCTTACCAGCATGGGCTGCACCGGGGTCATCAGAGAGGCCTGCACGCTGAGTGCCCGCTTCAGGCCCGGCTCCTTCTCAGCCTCCTGCCGGTTCTTCAAGACTCGCTCCACCACGTCCTGGAGGTTGCGCGATGCTTTGAACGCCTCGTAAGCGTTGGGATCCAGAGCATCCAGCCTTTGCCAGATTGAGGAGAGGAGGGAGACAGGGGTCAGCCTCAAGTCTGCTGCTCCTGGCTCACCAGGCTAATGCCTACTTCTGGTTTTATCTCACAAAGAAAGGGAGGACTTACACGTGCTTTGCTCCAGCGTTCATTTTCAGGTCATGCTTAATTAGCCTGATGATGCATTTCAGGTCGTTGCCTGTACATCTGAAATGCAAGAGAAGATTCACAAGTGGTAGAAATTTAACTGGACTATGTTCCAGCTGAAAAACAATAAACTGATGCAGGCGTCTATAAAAAACAGGTCCCCCTTTCTGTAGGGTTTAAACTCCAGTAAGGACACGTTACTAGAGACATCTGAGAGGCACAAGAGAATAGCCAAAAGGACTTTTAGTATCTGCATGTTTAAATGCCAATATTCATTCTGCCTCAGTGTTTATGTACCTTCCAGAACTCACTTAATCAAGAGCAACAGTAACACCTTCAGCCTCAGATCAACACAAACTGAGCCAGACCAAGAATCTTCAACAAGCCTACATGGCTCAAAGGCTCTTCCCAATGTACCCAAGCGCAGCAACTTAATTAACAGCCACTTGTTCAGCACCGACTGCACAGTGCTGGCAGGTGAGGGTGACATTCTGTGGCCTGAACAGCAGCTGGCCATGTTCTCCGCTGCTGCTCAGCGGTCATGGTGTCTTCACTAAACCACCAACATTGGGTTATGGATGTGAAGTTCAGTCTCTTGGCTTATGATTAGCTTTCCACCTCTTCCACCTCGTGACAGGCAGATGGAAGCACTCCTTCAGAGGCTGGGGCTTTTCCTACCTCCGAGTGATCTG
>NW_010402466.1:0-4136 GCF_000710305.1 Buceros rhinoceros silvestris | reverse complement strand
TTCCCTACCTGCGAGTGATGTGCTGCAGCACACTTTGCTGGTCGTCTTCCTTAGTAAGCTTTGACAGCTGGATTAGGAATTCATCCACCTCCTGGATGGTCAGGAGACTTTTGGCTGCTGGAGGACAAGACTTGCTCTGTTCAAAGAAGAGGCGGATGGTCTCCGAAACATCTCCCTGTCTCCAAAAACAAAATAAAGGTGTGGATCAGAACTACGGCTGGAGAGTGGGGATGCCGTGGTTCCAGAAAGTGAGTTAAAGCACAGGAATGATGCTGGGACTGCATGAAGGAACCAGAATCAAACATTAGAAAAAAAGCTGCCACCACACAGAATAAAGCTTCTCAGCTGGATCATATGCACAAAAAAAGGTAAGCGAGAGTGCCGGTATCAGCTTGTTGCTCTGCTTTTCACTGCTGCAGCAGCACAGACCCTTTGTTTCCTCAGGATGAGCCCACCTGTAAATCCATCGTCTAGCGATGTCACTAGAAGGCAGTATAGACCAAGGCGAGAAACAGAGGCGAAAGAATTAGCTTAATTATTTAATCTGCCCATTTTCTCCACCTCGCAATGGAAGAAGTGTGAGGATCGTCCATGACCGACTCCCCCCCACAGGAATTAAACACGCGCATGTGGGCACTTGCAATTGTCCGAGAGTGGCTCAATTGTGAACCAGCTGCAGCTCACAGCAGCAGATCTGTAATCGAATCAGTTTTTGATACGTGATGTAACCAACAAAGGAATATAAACCAATTCCATCAGAATACACCAGGCAAAGCAGGTCAGGCAGAGCGACGCGGCCCAGCTTGCCTAGACACTCCACTCTTGCTTCCTAAAGTTGTGCAGGTGAATTCATACCTTACTTTCTGTTCAAACATTATTTTTAACATGTTCTGGATGTCAGAAGTGCTATAAAAACTGCTACAGCAAAAAGGAAAAAAAAAATAAAATCACCAACTTCCATCCTGTCAAGCTGACAACAGGAGTGAAAACAAAGACTAAATTCCAGCACTTCTCTACCAAGGGGCTGAGCAGCAGAAATGAAGAGAACTGCCTGTACTCACCTGCTCCAGGTCCCGCACCATTTCTTCTTGGCTGCAGTTAAAAATCCTACTGAAGAGCTTGACAATCTGCTTGTCGTTCAGGTTGTAAACAATTTTAATGACTCCTGGTAACAGCAGCTTAATGGTCAGGTAGACGTCCCCGTGAAAGCCATCTGGAACAGAAAAGCACAGACCGTTAGAAACTCTCACCGTTTATTCTCACATACAGGCCCTGGTTGGCTGTGCCTGTCAGCAGCACCCTGGGAAAAGAAACCTGGGGCTTCCTCTTCCCACCGCGCTGTTCTGCTTCACGGGAAAGGGACATTTCTCAGGGGAAACACCTGCAATCGTCCTCTAATCTGATCTCGGCACTAAGTCTGGCGGCAACTACAAACATTGCTGACAATCCTCGAGTGAATTGTTGGTTTTTGTCTGAATTTGTTATTTAACAGTTCACTCGGCATACAACAGTTCACTCCATAGTCCAGAAACCAGCACACACCCAGAGCCCGGACGACAGAGCAGCCAGGTTTGATTTCACCCTTGCTTCTGAACTAAGGCTCTGGGGTTGATTCTGGGAGGGGTTTCCATGCCAAGAACACCAAGCAGGCCTTGTACCTCCCCCAGAGCCCTTCTTCAGGAAATCCTGGATGATCTGCGTTTTCACATTGTAGCTGGGCTTCTCAGCCACCATGGCGCAGAGCTTCCGGAACTCCCGCAGCAGGCAGTCCTTGTGCTTCGGGTCACACTGCTTTGCAGACAGGCTCGACTTGTGGGAGGAGTTTGCAGCCACGTCTTCTGAATTCTTTGGCTTGGCTGCATCAAAGACAGAAGAAGTTGCTTTTTAAACAAGTACAACATGGTGCAAGTTTTGAAGCTAAAGCTCCCTCTGCCTGGCAAGGGGAAAAGAACCACCCCACAGTGCTGGGAAAGCTTTGGAACTGAATAATGAGGTGTGCTGTGCCAAAACTTGTGACTTTAAATATTAATTACCATAAAAAGCCATCTAAACTGTTTTTCCATTAGTTTTGCTCTTCACAGTACACCCGAATTTTCTGGACCTTAATTCTGCAAGACAAATGTGATTAAGCCTTGGGGAAAAGGAATTCCTGCAGGCAGGTGCTCCTCTTTCATGTCCACTTTACAGGCTTTTGCCCTTCACAGCAAGGTGCTTTCCTGAGATCATTTCTGAAGCGGGGCAAAGTGTCCCATCCCCACTCCTCCATAACAGGAACAGCCCTGGACAGTCCCTCTCTGGCTGCGGGTGGAACACGGGCTCTGGGTAGTTCAGATCTACACGTCTGTGCTGGTCGGTCACTGCTCATGCACTGACTGTCCTGCCAACAGCTCTTTCTGAGAACAAGCTGCTGAGGAGTAAGTTCTCCCTTCCACGAACACCCCAGTCGTGAATCCCTTACAACCACTGTTTCACAGGTTTTGAGCTCCACATGGGCTCTCTTTAGTCCGTACCTTCACAGCCTGAACTGGCCAATGGACTGAGGCCCTACTGGAGTCATCCTGATGACGTGCGTTACTGCATAAACTATCTGCCTGCAGACAGCAGAAACTCAACCACCACCAGTTGTCTCACGACTGACAGCCTCAGAAAGCACTAACAATCTCCGGCAAACCAGATCTTAAAAATCAAACCTAAACCTTCTTCTAGAGATAAAAAACTGCTGACCTGAGGCAAGGTAAAACACCTCCAATGCTGGTATCAGAAGAGAAGGATCTCCCAGATCCGGTTTCTTAAGTCCTACCTGTGAAGCCAGAGAACTTCTTTGGTGATGGATTGACGAGAGCTAACGGATCTTTTGTAGTTAACTGTCCTGTGGCAGTGAGCTTCGCTTGGACTATCACTTTTTTCTTCGGTGTACTTCCAGCCTTGGAATTAGCTTCTGTAAAACAGTGAGGTTCAAACTAGCGCTTGGAAATAATTTCATACATCCCCCAGCATGTTTTATCAGACATACTGCAACAAACAAGCCTTAAAAGAACTGGGGTAGCGGCAGAAAAAAGGAGAAACAATTTTCAGTTATCAAAAGATAAAAACCTAATAATTTACTAAAGATCGTAGAAAAAACCCTGATGTTTCCTCCTGAAATTTATCTGCTCACGTCTGCACGTGAATTAACTTCTCGCTAATCACTTGTGACAAATGAAGTAAGAAGCGCTACTGTAGAAGCAGCTATTTCTTCCCTTTCCTACAGGGCTGAGGCACAGATTTGAGCAGCCCTACTCATCTGTCACTAGGGCATACTCACACACCAGTGAGGGTTGTGTGGTACCAGCACAGCTGTGCAGCAGCCAGCACATGCCTTGGAAATGAGTCAAGCAGAAAAGCGACCCGGGTGCTGCCTTGTGTCTCACCTGAGATGTGCTTGTTGATTAATTCTTTCTCCCCGTCTTGTAGCTCTTCCCATCCTTCCAAGTCGGTGATGTCTTCAATCTTCTTGGTGGTAGCCCGGGCCTTGTCCAGCTTCTCAAACATGCACTTCACGTGGTACCACTCCTTCATGTCCCCACCAGACTCCGTGAAAGGATTGGGAACTATCTTCCCAATGCGCACCATTCCTTTCACGATCTTCTCCTTGCACTTCTTGCAGCCTGCCGTGCCACGCTTGGCATAGTCCACGCAGTACCGCTGCTCTGCCATGTCCTCTGCAGCAGTGCAGGCTTGGCGAAGCCAAGGGCTCAAACGCAAGGAGAAATGGAAAGTCCCAGCACCACCACCCTGGTTTCCACCTGCAGACCACGGAGATACACACCGTAACAGCAGCTGGTACCAGTAACTGGGGCTGGCGCCAGGGAGGCCAACACAGCACAGGTAGAGTCTTGGCAAGGAGACCTGGCTATGGAAGGAGAGGAGTCCTGTGCCTCTGCCGAGTGTCCGGGCAGCCTGTGATAGTGTCCTGCTGCCTGTGGGCATCCAGCCTGCTCCGGGTGTGCTGCAAGCGAGAGAGGAGACACTGAGCCACCCCTTGGCCGCCTGCGGGCCCCGGGCCTTACACCCGGCGTGGGGCGCTGGGCCTCCCTGAGGCCTCAGTCCCCCTCCCGCTCTCTCCCAGGCCTGCCCGGCAGCTGCCTGCCCATCTG
>NW_010402465.1:5188-7672 GCF_000710305.1 Buceros rhinoceros silvestris | reverse complement strand
TGATGCCACCTCCTGCTGGCTGGGGGACTCATTGCCAAGGTGAATCCTGCCCAAGGGCTCCTCCAGGTGCCCCCTCCTGGGTGGCGAGGACTGGGATGATGGAGGGGAACATGCTCTTGCTGGAAGAACTCGCTCATCTCTATAGAAATTTAAGGGACTAACCCCAGGGCAGCTTCTGCTGCCTGTTGGGTGTCCCTCGCAGGCAGTGATCAATGGCATGGGGATGCCGCTCGCTGTCACTTTGCTGCACAAGCTGGAGGCAGAACAGCTCCAACGCTCCTTCCCAGGGGCCCTCCAGCTCTTCCAGCACCTCCATCCTGTCCCCCAGCATCTCCATCCTGTCCCCCAGCATCTCCATCCTGTCCCCCATGGACCACAGTGGCCTCCATGGACGAGAGGTGCCTTCTGTCTCCCTTCCTCCCGCCCTCCCACGCTCGACAGTGCTGGTAGTAAATCAAAGGTTTATGAGAAAATGGAGGGGCTGAGGGAGATCCTAATCTGGTCGCAGGCTGATTAACCCCGAGTTCAGGCTGAGGTCCTGATGCTCAGCTATAAATAGCGCTGCCTTCCCTTTCCCATCCTCCCGCCGGGGCTGCAGCGTGCCTGTCCTTTTATGGTCAAAAAGGCAGATTTGGAGACCGAGCGGCCCCCATCTCCCATGCTGGGGGAGAGCCAAGGGGGCCCAGGGGGATGCTGCTCTTTCTCGCTGGGCTTTGCCGGGATAAATTATGATGCCAAGAACAAAGGAGCAGGTTTGGGGGGCTGAGAGCAGTAGATGGGTGCAGACGGGAGAGTGCATCTGGTTTGTCCTCCTTCCTCCCAGGCAGGCGGTCCTTCTCCTGGCTCCAGGATGAGGGAGAAATCGCCTAATTTGGTGTCTCTGCAGAGCGCCGGGCTCCTCCGCACCCTGCCTGAGGCACAGGGTGGTGGGAGGAAGCCCAGGGACAGATGAGGCCTCTGCCACCTCTGCGCTGCAAAGGCAAGCTGACATCTCCCTGTTTGTCACCCTGGGGTAAGGGACAGACCCTGCCATCCCTATCTGACCATTGTTGTGCCCAGTCCTATGCTGCCATGCAGAAACTGCTGGTTCCCGCAAAGCCACTGGTGCCAGCTGCTGCAGCGAGGGGCTGAAACCCTGCAGCAGCACTAGAGCCTGGCTTGGGGGTAAGAAAGAGCCTTGGGAGGGGCAGGAGCAGCAGGAAGAGGAGTCATGGCTGGAAGAAGCATGGCTAAGGCAGAGCCAAGGCACACAACAGCCCAGTCACCGCCTTTCCCACGGCCTCAGATCTTCCCACTGCCTCCAGCCTACTGCGCACCACCTCTCCATCCTTAGGGGGCTTCCTCCTCCCAGAGCTGCCTCCCCTCCATGGGGCAGCGCAGCCCTGGCCCCCTCCCCAGCCCACCGCTGGAGGTGTTTTGGGGGTGTGGGGAGACGGTCGGCGAGGGCTGACGCCTCGAGTCTCCGGTGCCGGCCCCGGGGCACACAGAGCGTGGGAGCGGGTGTCGGCACCAGCCCTCCCGCTCTGTTTACACGTCGCATTCCCAGTCCAGAGGAAGTGGTGCAGGGGTGAAGTCCCAGCGGGGACAGGCCATCACGTCACCAGTCTCCAGTCCTCGCTGGGAAGGGCTGGTGGGAACTCAGAGCGCCATGGGGAGAGCTCCCCGTGGACACTGTTCCCAAGCAGTGTGGGGTGGCTGCTCCAGCATCCTCCTTGCTCCCTGGGCTCTGCTCCTCATCTTGCTCTTACATGGCTCCCGGCTGGAGCTGGCTGAAGGTGCTGGTGAAGGGGAGACTCCTTGGCATGGCAAGCATGCAGGCGCTCACACAAGGCCAGCAAGGAGCACGGAGCAGGAGAGGGCAGGGAGCAGCGAGGCTCCCTCTTCTCTCACGGAGACACAGCCATGATGTGGATGGAGCTCATTAAGCTGCCAGTGCTCTTGGCTGCTTATCCAGGCTTTATCATCTTATCTCTGCTCCAGCAAGGGAGATGGGGAGCGGGGGTGTGTGTGCAGCATCGCCTCGACATGAGAGGAGCCCAGTTAGTAAATCACTTCCCCTGCAGGCCCCAGCTTTCCCAGCCCTGGCTGCTGCTCGCCCAGCCGAGCAGTTAAAAATGCAAAACAAAAATGCCCTAAACGGGTCGAGCTCCCAGCAAGCAGAAGGTCGGATGTGAAAAAAGATCGAGCACTGAAGTTGCACCAGGACTGATGCTCAGGCACCATTTCCCAGCAGTGCCCATGGAGCCAGGCTCCACCGTGCCAGCAGACCTCAGCAGGAGCCCTGGCTGCTGCTCGCCCAGCCGAGCAGTTAAAAATGCAAAACAAAAATGCCCTAAACGGGTCGAGCTCCCAGCAAGCAGAAGGTCGGATGTGAAAAAAGATCGAGCACTGAAGTTGCACCAGGACTGATGCTCAGGCACCATTTCCCAGCAGTGCCCATGGAGCCAGGCTCCACCGTGCCAGCAGACCTCAGCAGGGCTGGCT
>NW_010402465.1:4415-5050 GCF_000710305.1 Buceros rhinoceros silvestris | reverse complement strand
GGTGAGCCAGGCAGGTCCTCTGTGCTGGGAAATTATTGGGAAATAAGAAAAGTGGAATTTAAAAAATAAGGTTGAAAAAGGAGGTGAAGAAAAGGAGGAGCAAATCTGCAATGAGGGATCCCAGGTAAGAAGGCCAAGCTGGAAGAGAGGGATGTTGCCCTACATCGCCCTACTAGTGACCAGCAAGTCTGTCCTGCAGCGAGCACTAGGGAGACCTGTTGGTCACATCTGCTCCTCACATGGCATGGTGGGTCCCACAGCCCCGTCCCCAGGCCCTGTCCACTGCTGTCCGCTGTCCAAGGGAAGCTGCTCATCCACCTCCCAGCAGAGCTCAGCGCAGCGAGAGGCAGTGCTGTCCTTCATCTCCTGGCCCTGTGCTGCCCACCATGACAGGGATGTCCCTGCAGAGCAGGCGATATCTTGGTCTCGGGGTGAAGACCTGGCTGCTAGCATGTCACCAGCTGACACTGCAGACCCTTCTGCCCTGGGGTGAGAAGCCCCCAGCATTGTCCCATCTCTCTGCAGCTGCTGGGTAAGGGGCTTAACAGAGCTGTCGCACCCCCATCCCAACAGAGCTTTCAGCCGGGGCTGAGCCCTCCGAGGTGCACGGGGGCAGGACGCGGCCCTGCTGAGCT
>NW_010402465.1:3911-4393 GCF_000710305.1 Buceros rhinoceros silvestris | reverse complement strand
AGCTTTCGGCCGGGGCTGAGCCCTCCGAGGTGCACGGGGGCAGGACGGTGCCCTGCTGAGCTGGCTGTGCCCTGGGCAGCCCCACCAGCACGTCACTTCCCAGCACACCAACCACCTCTGCAGCTCCGGCAAGGTACTGTGCTGCCAGGATTCGGCAGCACCGGGGCAGGAAGGATGCTGGTGCTCAGCAACTCGTACTTGGGTGTCTCACACCCAGTGGAGCCTGGGCAGGCTGGCTGTCCCTCGCTCGGGCCGGCCGCACACGGGTCTCTGCTCCCCTTGCCTAGCTGACCGCGCACACAGAAGGCACCTCATGCGGCACAGGGCTGGCCCCAGGGGCTTGCTGGCTGCCCAGGAGTCCCGTCCCCATCCCCACAGGCAGCGTGACCATCCTCAGCCTGGCCACCAGCACAAACCAGCTACGCCCTCACCTGTGCCCAGCAGCGGGAAGATGCTCACTCACCCCCGTTGCAGCCCCAGCG
>NW_010402465.1:3112-3581 GCF_000710305.1 Buceros rhinoceros silvestris | reverse complement strand
GGTGAAGATCCCTTGCCCGCCCCTGGGGCAGCCTGCGGCAGCCACCAGCCCCTTTCACTGTCCAGGCTGGAGTTGCTGGGCTGTGGGACAAAAAAGACCAGTTCCCTCCAGGTGACCATGTCCCTGGCTCCAGCCCCTGCTGTCTGCCCCCAGCTGCTGTCCCTGCCCTGAGCCAAAGGGATGGGGCACCCCAAGAGGCTGGGGGAGATCCCTTGCCCGCCCCTGGGGCAGCCTGCGGCAGCCACCAGCCCCTTTCACTGTCCAGGCTGGAGTTGCTGGGCTGTGGGACAAAAAAGACCAGTTCCCTCCAGGTGACCATGTCCCTGGCTCCAGCCCCTGCTGTCTGCCCCCAGCTGCTGTCCCTGCCCTGAGCCAAAGGGATGGGGCACCCCAAGAGGCTGGGGGAGCACCGATGCCTCCCAGCCGGCGACCCCTTGGTGGCTGGTAGGGGGGGGGGGGGCAGCCCCCC
>NW_010402465.1:1565-2921 GCF_000710305.1 Buceros rhinoceros silvestris | reverse complement strand
GAGGCCAGAGCCAGGTGTGGAAACAGTGCCGCGACGAGCCCTGCGAGTGTACATGGTCCAGGGCAGGTAAAGTGGTTTGAGGTTCAGGAGCAGCAAGTGTTCCCCCAGTACCCTCTAGTCTGCAGCCATGGGACATGTGTTGGGCTTAACGCCCTGCGGCTGGAGCCTCCCCCGTGCAGGATCTGCTCCGCTTGCCTCCTCTGTGTGCTCCAGCCAAGGTCAAAGGATGGTGAAATGGCTCCGGAGCTCGTGTTGCCAGCCGCTTGACTCATCATTTGCTGCTTAACTCTGGCTTGCTCATGAAGACAAGCTTTCTCTGCTTCTGCCTCACACAGGTGAAGGTGCTGGGGCCGCTCTGGGGAGCACGCTGGGGTCCCCAGCCCAGTGCTCAGCCCCCTGCACTGCCTGTGCTCCTGCCTGCAGGATGCCTGTGCCACCCACTGCCATCACCTTCACCAAGGCATGGCCGTGTCACCTGCTAGCAGGCAAAGCATGCTATGGGGTGGCAGTATGGCTTGTCATGGCCCTCTTCACCCAAAAGTGCCGCAGGCTGCACGCCGGACCCCGGGCACTGACTTTTCCCAACTCAGCCCTGGGAGAGGAGGAGCAGCAGGATGCTGGGGATGAGGAAGGGCAGGTTTCACTGGGTGTGAAGAGGAACAAGCCTCAGAAAAGCCTGATCAGGAACAAAGCTGGTTCTTGGACAGAAAAGCAGACCGAGAAAAGAAAAAACAAAAAAGAAAACACCCCAGCTCTTAATCATCTCCAGACGGCCTCTTGACAAGCGTGGAGGGAAATGCCACTCCATCCAGCAGCCACCCAGAGCTGCAGCCTGTCTAGACACAGCCTTACACGAATTACTGCTGATAACTGCTTGGGAACTCTTTGGCGGAGGTGTCTGCCTGTCTTTGTTGGGAATTAACTCCTCTCCCATCGGCCGGCACTGCCTTTCAACAGGGAACCCTGGCCGGTGCACGGAGGCCGGGGAGCCGGGGCAGGCGCAATAATCCTGCACTGGGGACTCTGCTGCTGGGATGGGGATGCAGGGCATGTCGCACCGGTGGCTCCCCATCCCCACATGCAGCATTCCAGTGCTGAGGAGCTGCACCTTCCCCGGGAGCTGCCAGCGACAGAGGGAAGCCTTTGAGGCACAGCAGGATGGGGACAAACTGGGACCATGATGGCTATGGCTGCCCTGAGAGGTTACAGTGCCCCGGTTACTGTCACCACTCCTTTCCAGAGGGACACACAGCCCATACAGGAGCTTGCAACCCCAGGGATGGCATCGCACGCTGGCTGGACCCTCTGCCCTCATGCTGGCCCCTAGTAACAGCTAGTGGCTGTCCCTGTGGCAGT
>NW_010402465.1:1013-1432 GCF_000710305.1 Buceros rhinoceros silvestris | reverse complement strand
CGGTCCCTGTGGCAGGGGGAGCCCCCCTGCAGAGAAAGGAGGCAGGGGGACGTGGCAGCTTGCTGCCATGTGCCAGTCGGTCACGGTGTCCGCAGGTGACCCACTGGGAGGGGATAGCCACTGCTGGTGCCCTGGCAGCAGAGGGGCAGCGCGGAGCCGGTCACAACTCAGGCAAAGGCAGCACCGCACCCTGCGAGGGACAGGCAGAGAGGAGGCACAACCCCCAGAGCCTTGGGGAGCCTTCCCAAGGTCTAAGCTCAAGGCTGTCTAGGAACAAGCTGTGTGTGTCCCTTCAAGCCATATGGGGTCAGTGGCCCTGCCATCACCTGCTGCATGCCCTGCACCCCCCCCAGCCCCCCGCCATGACCAGGCCAGGGCTCAGCCGCTGGCTCCCTCAGGGTGACCACGCTTGGCAGCCG
>NW_010402465.1:0-541 GCF_000710305.1 Buceros rhinoceros silvestris | reverse complement strand
GGGGACCCCTGGCCCCGCCCCCGCCCCGGCGCGTTTTCCCCAAAAAGCGTCAGCAGCAGCACCACTGGCCAGAGGAGCCGAGCGAGCAGCCCAGGGCCCCGCTGCCCGAGGAGTCTGCCCGGGCTCTCCTCCGGCTTCCTGTTTTCTCCATCCTAGACTACACCGAGCAAAAAGCAATTCCTCCCCCAGCCCCGGGAGGGCCCTTGCCCACTCCCAAAAAGCTGGGTCAGCCCCACCAAGCCCCTCTCCCAGGGCCAGGATGGAGCTGTAGGGACAGATTTGGGGGAACCTCTTTGACTGGGACTCCCAGGCCCCGAGGTCACTTCGGCCACTCCTTGCCAGCTCTGTGCCCAGCAGGTTTCCCTGCCGATGCTCTGTGGCCATGCTGGCTCAGCTCCCTCCCTCCTCCGGCACAGAATCCATGTACCTGGGGCAGGAGCACCCCCTGCCCACCTCACCGCAGCTGGCCAGGCTGCACATCCCACGGCTGGCAAAGGGGGATGCTGGAGGAGTCACGCTCTCCCCTGCCTCCTGTTGTCCT
>NW_010402464.1:33931-48294 GCF_000710305.1 Buceros rhinoceros silvestris | reverse complement strand
GCCCGGGACGGCTCCTCTCCCCGCTCGCAGCTCCGGCGTGCTCCCAGCTGGGCGAAATTCAGCAGAAAAACGCCCCTTCTTGTGCGCTGCGGTGGTCGGCGCTCGGCACCTCCCCGCAGCCCGGCCCGGCCAAGGGGCTCTGTCTCACCCGCACACCTCTCCCCTCGCCACCGAGGGCTCCAGGCGCCCCCTCCTCACCGAGAGGGGGTTTGCTCCCACCTTCCTCTGCTCCACATCTCGCCATAACCCACCACCAGCAAGAAACAGCAGCTCGGTGCATCTTGCGCGCTGCCAACTCCAGTCACATACAAGGTTGAAAAGAGCCAGTTAGAAGACATCATTAGTGTAGGACCTACCATAAACAAGACTTGAGCTTCCCTTAGCAGCAACTTCTGTTAGATACCATTCCCAGACAGCCTGCTAATGGAATCGCTCATTTCAGAGAGGTTAAAATAAGCCCATTAGTTCCAATCACTTTGGAGATAAAGGGGAAAAAGTAATAACTTGTTGCAAATGGAGAAGTGAAGCCAGTTGGGAAAACAAAGAATCATGTTCACTCGTTTACGAGCATTTTTACAAGCCGTGGAAGATAAATATAAAAAACTAGGTACAGCCAAGCAAACTTTGGCAGCATCCTCCCCAGTGCCTGATGGCCGGAGAACCCCCCTCCTTCAGCAGGGCGGCTGGGGGGGGCTGAGGGTTGGTGTGCAAAGCGAGAACAGCATTGCTGCCACCCCAGGACCGCGCCATCGGCTGCTGCCCACGGGGTGGGACGGCAGCGAGCAGTGGCAGCACCGTGGGTCTGGACCGTGCTCAGCTCTTCCTGGCCATTGGTGAGGAAGAAAACGTTTATGGAGAAACCTTGTGGGCTTTCAGTCTGCGTGAAACACCAAGATGGTTTTGATGCCGAGTGATATATCTCCTAAAATAATAAAGCAGTGGAGCTGAAACTGGAACAGTTCATAGGGGGAGATCCTGTAAAATATGTGCCAAGTGCTTCTTGAAACACGTGCAGGTCCCGGTGATCCCTCCTGCACGGCTGCAGATGGTCCAGCTGCGGCTGCAATGGCCCAGGAGCCCCAGCCCCACAGTGACAATGAACAGCAGCCCCAAGAGTGAGGAGAGGGAACACAATGGGAGAGGAGCAGAAGGGTGGTTCTGCGGGATGCTAAGAAACCCACAGAGTCAAGGATGTTTGTGTGGCCAAGTGTTAACCGTGTTACAAACTGCTCTTCACCTGCCCCCCTGCGCACAGGAAGCCTTTTCTGGGCTGGTGGGAGAAGTGTCTGCTGCAGCAGTGGGGTTGTGTGCATTGCGTTTCACAGAGCTGCCATACAGCCGCCACTGGATCTTCTGAAAGATTAAGACCGAAGAACCTCGGGTTTTTCTTTTTCTTTTGGACGCAGATGAGTGTAGAACTCACTCTTCCCACCAGCTACGCAGAAATAACAACGGCCCAGCTTTACTGCCCAGCTGCTCTGCACTTCAGCATGATGGCAAAACCTAGAGGCACAAACCCGGGATTCACAACTGCATCTTGTTACGGTATCCCCCGTAAATGACAAACTAGCTGTTGCCACAGATCCGCGCCAAGTGGATGCTGATTCCGGTTTTGCGCTTTCAGCCTGCGGTAGCTGTCAAGCTTCCAGAGTGGAGCAGAGGAGGACACGATTAGGGTCAGGAGATGCACTGCGAGGACCGAGGCTGGGGCTGGGCGCGGTGTCCCTGCAGAAGCCCATGGCTCTGGGTTCTAAACCAAACGCCGTTACTCACGCGTGCCGTTCTGACAAGCCACGTAGGACCTTTGGCACCAGCACTCCCTCTGAGGAAGGAACGGCCTCAGTCCGTTTGGTTTTCGTTCTGCTCAGTTTACAGAGCCAGCACCTGAGTTGTGGCTGATGGTCTCTGAGGTGGAGATGCAGAGTTTTAGAAGCAATTTTGTGATTAGACAAATTTGAAGAAGCTGGTCATTTTCCTTTTCTTGTTTTTTTGAATTTGTTTCCTGAAAAGGCACCTTGCGAGTGTTTTGTTTTCCTGGTAGTCACGTTTGTTTATAAGATTAGTGCATGCCCGTGTTCTTCCTGGGTGCCCTTGTGTACGGCCGCACATCCTGTTTTTACAGGCTTTGTGTATTTCAACCCTGGCGCTTGGCTGACAAAGAAAAATCCGTACTGCTGATGCACCAAGAGTGCTTTCCTGCAGTTACTGCCCCACAAACACTGGAATGTGACTTTCTGAAGCGTTTTGTACTTCTCTCACTGGTTTCATTAAAGCCGAGTTAAACCCTTTCCATAAAACCACTTCCTACACTTGAGAAGTCACCGCGATCTCAGCTGACATCTGACGTCCCCAGAGCTGTATTTCATAGCAGTAGAACAGGCACCGTGTGTGGTGGTGTCCCTGGACCCTGGGCGGGCTGTCGGGGGTTGAAGGAGAGGCACGTTCCCCCATTTAATCGCGCTTCATTGCTGAAACGCTGGTTAAGGCGAGCTGAGAGTCTTTCGTTTCACTTTCTGTCTCACCAGTACTGAAGAGTTCCTCTCTAATGTTCCGGTGGTATTTGGTTTTGTTCATCAACTCCGAGTGTAAGAATTATAGCATGTTGTTTTCCGTTACGTTAAATAGCGCTAAAGTCAGTAACAGGGCTGTGATCTGAAAGCACTGGCAGCTCAAATCAGATGAATCCACCTGCAGAGGTGTTCAGACGTACCGGCCATTTGGACAGAGTGAGGACGAGGGTTCCCAGCCGGTGGCAGCCTGAGCTCTGCCCACGGCTCCCAGGGCTGCCCACACCCAGCGCTGCCCCTCACTGCCATCTCCCCACAGCCACTTGTTTTTCTGAGGGGGTAACGGATCGTGTAGATGGAATATTAGCCATGAGCGCAGATAGGTGGGTTTTCACAAGCCAGTTTCATTCTAACTGAGGTACATGTGGCTTTCATGATAGAATAATGACTCAAAGGGAAATCTGCTTATCTGGTGATCCGGTAGCATATGTTCCTCCAGGTTATCACAGCTTCATGCTGAGAGAGAAGGAGAAAAGGAGAAAGGAGTAGGAGGGAGGTATGGCTACACTGCGTTCCTCCCTGCGGCCCAGGGCGCTGGCAGCATCTGTGGGTTTGAGATTCTACATATGTGAGTGGCGTAACGACACTGCAACACCGAGTTTATGCAGCAGGGTGGGGAGGGAGGAGATACACATTAAGGAGGTGTGTCGAAAATAAAATACATAAAGTGTATAAAATGGCTTTAAGAGAAGCATCGCCTTTTCCTTTGTTAGATGAGTGGTTTTACTGATGCAAACTAAATGCATATCGATTATCTTTTTTTAAGAGTTGAGACCCTAAACTTCACATAGTTGATAAAAATAAGTTAAATTGTATCATCATATTACCCTCTGTATTTGCTCCCAGGATCATGAAGAGATCTTGGTCATTGCCTGGTGAAAGTCACTGCTTGAGCACTGAAAAGTCGAGCCATGGCTTTCTTAGCCATGTTTTCAGCTCAGCCTTTGACCTGAGGGAGCTGCCGCCTCTCGCTTGCTGTCAGCTACACGCTCCGCCCGTTCCCAGCAGCGTACAGCTCCTCACGTTAGGAACCGGTTAGTGAAAGGAGTGAGGGCAGACCCTGCAGTGTGGGAGCACAGAGTTAATCCTCCTTCGAGGAAGGTTCAGATCTGCAGCATTTAGCAGTTTCACCTCTGATCAAGTAGGTAGAAAACTGTCAGACATCTCTGCTTTTCCTGTCATTCTCGTGCTTTCCCATTTGTGAGCACCAAAATGCTTTAAATGTTTTACCCCCTTTTCTGGACTGACCCCTGGTGTAGACATGGGAAGAGGAGGCGGTGGTACCACTGACCATCCCACTTTCCCTCCTGGGATGATGCGAGGGCTGTGCAGGACCGTGGCCCGGTGGGACCAGCCGTGAGCCAGCGGCAGGGCTGGGAACAGCACTCCCAGCTTTTGTCTCCTTCCAGTGCTGTCTCCAAGGGTTTCCACGCGTGGCTTATTGCAAACCAGTCATGGTTAGAAAAGTGGCTGCCTGTCTGGGTATGTCGTATGTCTTCTCCCTTGGTCAGTCCCAGGCAGCTTGCTCGAAGAACAGAGCAGGATTCCTGGGTTGAGGGAAGGCAGAACAAGCCCACCTCCCTCCTCCCATCTTCCGCAGCCCTCACCGAGTGTGAAGGGAAGCAGAGCCCGATGGCTGGCCTGCCTCCCTCTAGCTGCCCTGGCCTCTCTGCTGTCCAGGAGGCAGAGGAGAAGCCTGGGCTGCCCGGCAGTCATTGCAAACAAAACATCCAGAGAGAGCTGTGTGGAAGAGAGCTTGTTCCCAGCTTCAGGCACTGCACAGTGACTTGGAGATGACCTGATCTCAACTTGAATGGGATAAGGCTTTGACTTTTATTTATTTATTTACTCTCTCAACAGTATGTCTGGAGGTAATTTCTCTCTGTTTGTAAGTATTTTTTAAAGGGTGCATTTTAAAGTCCCCTGCAGATATTTATAAGGGACCTTCACCATACGCCTGGGCTTGATGTGTGGGTGTCACCGAGAGTTCTGTCTTTCATCTCAGAGAAAGTCAATTTAAATGCAGGAAAAAAAAAAGTGGATGGGCTCAGTTCTGCACTACTGAACCTGCCCTTTGTCTGACTTCATCACGAACAGAATGAGATCTAATTTGGGCAGGGGGGAGATACTGAAGAGACCTGATCCAGCAAAATACTTCCACACGTTTTCATCTTGAAATGTATAAATAGTCCCACTGAAATCTAGGAAATACTCATGTGCTTAATGCTAAATATTCACTTAAGTGCTTTGCTGGATCAGAATCAAAATGATTATTTACAGAGTGCTGTCAAATACATCAGACATTAAGAAAGGACTCTTCTGATAAAATCTTTTGGCTCAGAATGTCTGATGTGACTGCTCAGAATTGCAGCAAATAACCTTTTCCAGATAGATAGGGAACATTCCATTAAAAACTTCCTCTCGAACTGCTGTTTCCGTGGTTTGTTTCCTGAAAAAATTCGACACCAGGTGGTCTTTAAGAGCTCAGATCTGCAGGAGTCAAGAGCTCAAATGTTACCGTGCTCCCGTGGAGCTTGCCAGGAGCAGGATCAACCACCTTTTGCCACCAATCTCTAGTAAAAGGAGGCTGGTAGCACAGTTCAACCGGTTTGCTTCCACCCATGTGGAGCAAGTCACAGGCATAATCCATTAGCCAGCAGCTCCCAGTGTCACCCGGATTATGCCACTTCTTTTGTGCTGACCCAGCTATGCAGTGATGAACCTATTTATGACATAGCTGCAGAAGATCTGCCTGATTAAGGCCCCATAAATGCTGAAATAATAAGTCCTTTCCAACCACAGCAGCTTGTATGGGAACGTTAAGAATGGTTCATGTGGTACACCTAAAATCACGGTCCCCACTACCACCCACAGCTTTCCTGCATTATGTGGCTGAGTCTGTATTCTTACGTTGCTGAGTGCTGCACAGAAATAGCACTTCGGGTCCTTAAAATTTTAAATATTTTGGCTATTTGTATCAGTCCTGGTCTGCTAACTTTGCCTCGTCTTGTCAGATAGATGTGTGAGTGGGAGAAGAGGCTTTGAGAACGGTCTTTGCAGATGGGTGCAGAAAAGGTTTTCACTTTCATCTATTTTAATTCCGAATGGTAAGGATGTCTTACATCTCCGGTTGCTCGATGTGCTGCATCCTCCTGATTTAGGACCATAGGTGACCTAACTCTCCCCTGTACCTCTCCTTGACATCCAGCGCTCACATGGCTTTCACCCAGGAAAGCCCAAACCCCTCGTGCTCCTGGGCGAGGAGTTGCCTGGCTCCTCACCACTGCCTCCCGTGTGTTTTGATCCTGTTTATGGCAGAGATTAGCACGAGGATGCTGCTCTGTCCATCAGTCACCTGCTTGCCTTGTCCCAGCTAGCCGGGGGAATTGATTGAGCATCGCTTCCTCTCAAGAAGAAAGCACTTAGAAGAAGATGAATTTGATCAGTTCCTGGCATGCAGCAGGATCCACCGGCCGGTCCCTGCCCAGGAGCAGCGTCAGGCCAGCACCAGGTTGCTCAGCAACCAGCAGCATCCTTGCACAGAAAGCGGCAGACCTGCATAGTGCCTTTGAAATGCCTTTGTTCACACGGTTTGGAACAAATCTTGCTTTAAATACAGCACTAAGCAGGTGTCTTAGGTAATACTTCTGGCACAGTTAAAACCACCTGAAAGGTTATTCTTCTCTTTGCCCAAATTAATCCTTGTCACCTCCAAAGAATCACTGACGTGTTTTCCTTCTGTTAGAAAACTGGAGCCAGATTTTCGGAACAGCCTGTTTACGCATCTTAACGAATGACTGAGGTGCTTGGTCCCTTTGATCCACAGCAGTTATTGTGGTGCTGAGAATCTAAGAAACTTCATTCCTAATGAAACCCACATTTGTACCATTTACAACGTCTTCCCAATTGCATTTTGGGCAGAGTTTGAGGTTCCTGAGGAGCTGGGGAGGTAATACATGGGGTTGTGACTTCCAAGTTCCTGTATGAATCTGGTCCAAGGCAGCAATGCTGACAGACCCATTTTCCCAGTGTACAGCTGGGAGAAGCCGGGGGTAAGACCACTCCCATTGTCTGACAGGGATGACAGGGATGACCTGAAGTGAGATACCAGAGGTTGATGGAGATTCATTGGCTCCCCTGACTGCCATGAGCACCTTGCTGCTGCCTTCAGCCGGCCAGCATTCCATCCAGGCTTAAATACATAGGTGACATTTGGTTGTTGCTGCTTGTTTGACTACTCTGAGGATCTCAAGGAAGCATCAGAGCATTCTCCTTTATCTGGTCTTTGTCCCCTCTTAGCAGGCAAAGCTCTTCCTCAGTTCATCTCGGGGGCCATTTTAAGTTCTTCTTTCTTTCCAGCTATTTAGACATATCTAAAGAATAGCGTAGAGCTGTCTACCTATCCTGTTGTCTGTCTCTGCTGCCCAGGACTGGGTCATCACAGGTTCCACCTGCAGATTTGACAGAGAAAAGCACATCGTGCTCAAGCATGAGAGGGAACTGTGCCTGGGCCATCCACGGCACCGATGCCTTAGCAATCAACTGCTATAGACAACAACCTCCTTGAAGCTCCTTTTGGTCTCAGATTTTAATTTTAAAAATTTTCTGTAGCATAAGAAATACCAGAATGCAGCAGGGTAACATGCTCCTCATGGACGGAGGGCCCATGTCTTAAAGACTGAAATGGAATGCTTCTTGTGCCACACAGCAAGTTGTGCAATCTGCAGCATGGCTGTCCTGAGGTGATGCTGCATGGGAAGAGTGAAGAGATTTAAGGATGGCAAAGACGAGTGAGTTTAGGAGCAGGTATAGATAGATTGTCGTAAGAAGATGTAATAGATTTTGCTCTGCTAATAGTAATATTCTCTGACTTAAAATGACTGTGGGGTAGTATAATGTCTCCAGTGAATCAAAATAAAGAAGTCTTTTGGCACAGGAGTCTGAAGCAACTAGGACAGGTATAACACAATGTCTTTCCCTTAATAGAGGTGAGAATAACTTAAAGAAAACTCTGAGAGGCTGGATGGGTTTATGTTCCCCAGGAGATCTCTGCAGTACAGAAGAAATCTGCTGGTGAAACAGGTTTTCCTACTGCCCTTCATTTAGTATTGAAAAGCTTTGGCTTATAGTACAAAAAATTGTTAGTGACTTCATTACAGGGCAGTAAATCTTGGCATAAGGAGGCAACGGAGACTTCTGGCTTTTCTGTGTCCTGAGCAGCATTTCTAGAACACTGCGCCCATGGGGAGCAATACGTTCATTTCTCAGGCTTTAGCTTTGCTGCTCCAGTTCCAGCCTCAGCACACACAGACACACGGACACGCAGACACACAGACACATACACAGACACCCACACACACGCTGGAGTTCTTTCAGCCCCTGTGAATGACCAGAACCCAGAGAATGCAGGAGGTGTACATGTGTGTATGCATTGCGGGAGACAGCGCTTCGCTTCCAGGTTTCTGTTTATCAGCAAATCTCCTCCGGTCTGCACAGAACACGTCCCAGCCGGGGGGCTCCGCAGCACCGTCCGCCCCTGGGGTCTCACTGTGGTTTAGCAGTGTCTCAGCCCCACAGCTGAGCAGTGTAAAAGGCAGCTCGGGGGCAGGAGCCGGGCGGATCCTGTCACATTGCAGACAGGTCCCTGCTCCGAAGGAGGGGGAAGCCACAACGCCTGGCACTGTCGGGCACCTGCCTCGTAGTGCACGGAGCTGCGGGCACCACAGGAACCATACTACAACTAGCAGGGCTGTGCAGTTGGTACTTGCTCTGACATACTGCTGAGAAATACCTTACTAGGCTTTAACACACTGTGAAATCTCACCAAAGGCTTTAACAGTCAAAAGTCTCTTCTCCAGCTCAGCCTGCAGGGCCAGGTTTGCATCTGAGTGGCCGCAGTCCTGTCCCATACTGGTCAGGAAAGCTGTTAGTGGTTCCAACCCTCCTCTTACGGTGAACTGAACAGAGAACAGAAGTGCTGCCAAGCGGAGTGTTGGTCTGCGCCTTCCTCAACCAATAACTGACTTTTATCATCTTTAAAACTTTACATAAGTGTATCTGGAACTGTATTGTCCCACGCCTCCTTTTAGAGCTGATTGTTGTTCATCATGTGATATTTAAACTGTTGTGTCGAGTTCATTTGGGGAGTCGTTTTGTGCTTGTAAATTATCGGCAGATGTCTCCTTTTTCTGAAACATCAAGAAACTGGCAGCTTCGCTAATAGAGAAAAAAAAAGAAAGGACATTTTTGTTGTTGTTACTGTAGCTGCCTATTAAACAAGAAAAGTCTTCAGTACTTACATGTTGTTTTTCCATTTTACCCCTGAGGAATCTGTCCATTTGGTAGAGAGCCCTATCTTGAAGAAATGCCATCGCTGCCCAGTCAGGTTTGGAAATCCTCACCTAGCCTCACTGCAGACCTCGCCAGCCTAGTGCCCCCCTCCCCAGGAAGCCTTGCTGGTTGTCAGGTCTGCGATTGCCACCCGTGAGCAGCCAGCCAGCGGTTTGCAGTAGCCCCTCTGCCCTGCAGCTGCAGCGAGCTGCTGCTTTTGCTGACCAAAGCGAGGCCTGACGGTGTTCCTTGTTGCTTTGCCTTTGGAAGCCAAGCACCAGATTCCACTGCTGGCACCTGCTTTCCTCTCCTTCCCCTGGCCCTGTGCCCTGCTGGCTGGCAGGGGCAGTGGTGGGTAAGCCGTGCCTTCGTAGCTCTGTCGGTTCCCGCAGAGCTACATTTTGTGTATCTTGATGAATTTTGTCTCATGTTTTTTATTCCATCTAGGTAGTTATAACCCTTCAAAAATAAACTGATGCAGTCTCGTGTTCTAATCTACACACCACAACCTTCTGCTCTCGTTAGCACCAAAGAGGCAACTGTGACTGAGCCACAGAGAATACGAAACTGTTGTGATATGGTTTTCCTTGCAGTAGTTCAGCCCAGGCAAGTAACAAAGCTGGTCCAGCTTTCCACACACTTGGCATTTCTTTCAAGCAGGAACAGTCTGTGATCCTTTCAGGCACGAGCTCCAGTGTCCACTGGTTTTGCTGAAAGTGGAGGCTGTTGATGTGTCAGGACAGTGCCACCAGCTACCTGGATTCAGAAGCGCCGCCTTGCTGGCGGGTGAACGCTGTGCTCTAAACCTGTGGCAGAAAGCCAGGCAAACCGTTCACGTTACAGAGAACAACAAAGAGAAGGAAAACGAAATTCCCTTGGGTCAGAATCTCTGGCAGCTGTCTGACAACCTTGTTTGTACTATATTCTGGGAAGCCAAGAGTTTCAACCAATTGTTTAGTGCTTCCTGCCTCTTCACTAGTGCTGCTCACACCACCTTCTTGGGGGCATCTGTTTTCCTTCTCTGTCAGACAAAATCCTCTTTGCTGTTAGGAAAATAAAGTAGAAACAAACGAAGCAAGTAGTCTCTTCCAGACATCGCCACCATCCACATCCTGCCTCACAACTGATCTCTGAGTACCTTGCATCTGTGCTGTCTGCTGAAGAGGGCCTGAACTGAGTTGGTCTTCACATGGCAGCAGAAAAAAGTCAACAACCCAAAATATTTTCAGCCTTTTCAGCCCGGGAGAAACGAGTTCAGAAGGAATGCAAAAAGTGGCTGTCCCAAAGACCACGGTAAACCCAGGCAGGTGACTTTGCCCCTTGATTCCCACAACTATACTGCAGGGAAAGGGAAGGGCAAATGGCTGCACAATTTATGGCAGCCAAAGAACTGAAAGATAAAGTAGGGATGCTCTCCCTCTTCTTCTTTTAGGGGTGGTTAGTCCTTTCCTATGGTCCTGCAGTAGGACTGCATCCCTCAATGGCCTCAATGCCTTTGGGACATTGTGCTTTTTATGAGGCAGGACAGCTCTGCAGAGTTACCCTGCTGCAAGCGGTCCAGCTGCTGTCCTTGGACTTGGCGCCGCGCTCCCACGTGTCAGACCTTTTTTCTCACAGGCAAGGAGTGAAATCAGCCTGCAGTGGAGCTCGCGAGATTCTCCAGCCCTAAAACTTAGTTATCATGAAAGTGGACTCGAGTTCAATGAGAAAACTGGACTGAACAAACACGAATGAGGCTGGTTGATGTATAAATAACCCTATTAGACCTGGAGACACAAACACATCCCGTATGAGATCAGTGAGCTGCGTGACAAACCAGGAAACCCGCACTGCCTGGGTTCGCTCTCCAGTGTAACGGATAGGCAAAGAGACGACAAAGGCTGGGAAGGGAAGTCCGAGAGTGAGATCTTTGCGCAGCCCTGAGCCTCCACAGTCTTTTGAGCTCCAAGGTTTGCGTGAAATCAAACCATCTGTACTTTTGGGTGGAATCTGGCCAGGCCTGACGAGTCAGAGACCTGATTCAAAGGAGGAGGAATCAGACTGTGTAGCAGTGCTGCAGATGAGGTTGAAGTCTTGTCCATGATCTTCTTGAGAAAAAGATTTAAGAACTTAGAAAAACAGTGATCTGAAAGGAACCAGTTGTTTTCCCCAGTGCGAGAGCAGATATCTAAAGTCCCATTGAAGAATCCTGGTGTGTCTCAAAGGTACTGAGCAGGCCAGTGCAGAATTCCCAATCCACCTTTTTCTCTGCAAACAGACTCTTGTTCCAGACCTCAGTCATAATCCTGCAAGTCCCTATTAGCTGCTCGTTGGGTAATAAGGGACATGTTGGCTCGGTACTGTCTTATCTGTCTGGGGGTGCCAGGTTCTGCCTCATGTTTACTGACTGATTGCTGCCTTTGTTGTGTTGATTCATTTGGCAGTTCCTTATCCAGGCCTGTCTTCTTCTCAGCCACACGAGAACACGCAATCAGTTTCAGGGACTGCTTCCAGTCATTTGTAAGGGTGGGACCTTATTGGTGTTGGATGAAATAGTAAATTTCTAGAGGAAAATGAGGGACCAGCAGCTGTAGAGGATACCTTATGTTAGTAAATAAACCAAAGGAACTGCCCATGAAAGACCCACAAACACCCAACAGAAAAGAGAGAACCTCAGTATCAGCTCTGCCCTTCCTCAGCATGGTGAGGGTGTTGCTGTCTCAAGAAAGATGTCTTTTCAAGAAGAAAATTCCTTTTGCTCTGTGTAAGGCTGCTGGCATAAAAGATAGAATTGCCTCCATGAAGTTCCCCAGCCCCTCTGAGCAGGCCAGCCCCTCCGCCTGTCAACAGCTCTTCCCCTGGAACCAAACGCTGGCAACAGCCACGCTGGAAGACACGAGCACTTTCTGTGGCAAAGCACCATGTGCTGGCCAGCTTCAACTTGCTCTGTAGATCAGGAGAGTCCAAGGATGCGCATGAATTCTTCCCAAAACCAGACTCACTCTTGCATGGTCTGGGGTATCTGATTTGATAGCTTTCTGGTTTGAACTCAGATATTTTGCTCACGTCAGTGTCACACTGACTGGACGATCCCTCATGGTGCTGACGGCTCATGCAGTGCCTGGCTTCCTCCTCTCTTGACAAACCCAGCTCCTTTATTTTCTTTACAGACGCAAAAGGCCCTGGCAGTGCTGCTGGTATTTGCTTCTGGCACCTGAGCAGGTGAAGGAAGAAGAAGGGCAAAGATTTGGTCTCTGTGGCTGCTTCCTACGTTTGCTGCTCGTTTGGACAATATGTTGCTGATGGCTCCACGCCTGTGGTTGCTGTCACTAGATCCACTTAAATGTGGCAGTGAAAAATGAGGCTAATAAGGCTTTTGCCCTCACTAGAAGAATGAGGAAACGTAGCAATTATAAACAAACTAAAAAATATAAACCCCTTTAGATGGGCTGCCAGCCAGCAGGGGCTAGGCAGGTAGCTCAGAGGTATAGATAGGTAAATAGACAAACGCCAGACAGACAGGTAGACAGACAGACATGTAGACAGAACCTGGTTGTGTCTTCTTCACAGCCAGTCGTACCCAGTGCTCCCCGTGTGACGGAGCTGGCGGTGCCCCGTGCAGGACCCCACCCTGCTGTCTCATGGTCACTCTGTTTGAAAACAGCACAGTAATATCAAGCACATTAAGCCTTAATCTCTAGTTTTGTCCACTAACACTTTGTATTTTGGTTTATACTGCCTTTTACAACTCCAATCCCTTTTGTTTCTGCTGCTGCAGAGGCTGAGAACGTGCCACTGTTCCTTGTCCCCTCCTCACACTCACAGGCAGGGTGCTGCCATGGGGAAGAGGCAAGGGGGAATCCCCTTTTGCAGGCTGTGTCCACTAAAAACACCCCCAGACTGTCCATTTGGGTTCCCTGCAAGGGAAGTGTTGAACAGTCACACTTGAACTGACCCTGTGAAGCCCTTTGGAGGAAATGTCTGCTACCGCCACGATGGGGGGAGAGGCAAAGCCGCCTGTTAAATGTAAACATACTTACGGAGCTGGGTATACAGCAAGATTGCTTCTTGATGCAGGGGAGAGAGAATGTCCAAAGGAAACCAAAGCGGTCTTTGATTCTCTCCAGCGTTTTGACATAATTACAAACCATGTGAGGGGATGGGGTCTGGTGGGCTCTCCTCTGCCAGCACACGGTTCAGCCCTGCTCTCTGGCAGAGCGGCGCAGCAGCTCCAAGCCAGTGCGTGTCGGACGGTGTGTGCGCTCAGGCCAGCACACTGAACCACTGCAAGCAGCCTGCACTGCTGGAGAAAAGAGGCTGGAGTATGGTGACAAGAACTGGACTTTTCTGTCTCCTCCACCCTCGGGTCTCAATCGAGGTGAGAGAGGGTTTAAGCTAAACAGCATCTGAGCAACTTCCTAATTGAAAAAATTTCCAGGAAAGGTTTGCATAAACTAGCTGAGGAGTTCCTCGCTCTGTGGGATGGACCGTTTCTCGAGAGAGTTCAAGCGGCTAAAAATGGTCACCAGCTTGCTGCCGGTGATTCGGAGAGGTGTCTGAATGGTGTGTAATGAGATGTCAGACACAGGCAGGAGTGTGCAGGGTGTTGAAGGGGCTCGCTGTGCTTTCCTAATGGGCCTCAGTCTGTCTCTAAGCAATGTCTCATTACTTTAATTTTAGCCTTTTCAGCAGTTTTTACTGTGATCTTAGCTGAGTGCCAGGGACTGACAACTGACAGTCAGCAGAGCTGCCAGAAGCAAGCCTGGGACGTACGCACCGGAGGTTCAGGGCAGGTACCTCCATAGCTACGTGTCTGTGGAGAGCGGCTCCTTCCTCAGCTTTTCAGGCCATGAACTCGAGGAACTCTCCCAGACTTCCTGACAGCTCATGCTCTGATCTGCAAAGCTATGACGGTTTCAACAGGTGGGAAGGCAGAAGTAAAACATCCACATGCAGGCAGGATCTTCGGTTCACCCTGAACCAGCTGACACCGCTGTGTTCTGTCTCCTTGCCAAATCACGTGGCCGTGATTCCTCCACAGCCTGAAGCTGCTCCTCATGGCTCTTCCAGTGACTCAGCGCAGTGGGACCACGCGTTTGTCCTGTCCTGGTGTGTGTAAAGGCAGTTTCACTGGCTGGTTGCTTTTCTTTTCACCTGAACTTCTATTCCATTATTTTTTCTGAGGACCACTAGACTGATATCAATCTTATTTTCATCTCCCAGCCTTCCCCAAGGTATAATTAAGCTCCTTCACCAGTGTTCAGTATAAATGTAGAGTCAAGCGTCGGGCGGTGGTTGCACTCCAGTGTCCCTGGGAGTCTGTTTGGTAGTTACCATCACCCTTAAGAACGAACGTGGTCAGTGGTGGAAGCGAATGCTCTAATGCTGATGCTCTTTGGCAGCCGCGTGACCCACAGAGGGTGGTGGTCAGGAACTGGAAACTGGGTTGGTTTTCCATACTCTTCCCATTCCTTTCTTGTGTCTGAA
>NW_010402464.1:25088-33812 GCF_000710305.1 Buceros rhinoceros silvestris | reverse complement strand
CCTGCTGCTCCCACTGAACTTGAAACAAATGTTTTATAGCCTTCTCGGCTGTGGTTTGACTTGCGGCCTTTTGTGAATTTTCTGAGCAGGTCTCTCTCTTAGCACCTTTCACATGCAGAGCACTATGAAAATAAACCCTGATTAACTTCCTTGTAAGGCTGGTGAGCTTTCTGGGCCTTCACCCACCCGTGGCGAAGTTCTCTGTTTTCTCCATACTCAGAAAAAATCATTGTCAGAACCAAGGTTAAAACTCCCTCAGCTCGTGTTCCTGGGATTTGACCTCGCTCCTCTAGCAGAAAACCTCTTCATTCAGTTTACACCTGGCACACTGCGTGATCCATCTCTGCCCACACCCAGGAGACTTTAACCCCTTCCTGCTCCCACCACATCAAGGAAGAGGCTGCAGGTATGCAGCAATGCCAGTCACAGATTATTCCCCTCTGAGAAGACGGGAGTTTTCCCCAGGGGTCTGAGGGAGCTTTTCAGCCGAGTATGAAATGTCCTTGTCTAACTGTACATGCTCTGGAGCGGGCATCTTTGATTTGCACTAAGAGTCGCTATAATTACCCTCCGTGTAAACAGAAAGTTTAACACACCGAGGGGAATTTACTTAGCTGGGGCCATGGCAGATTTACAGTTTTTAAACGGAATGCCAGAAGGTCGTTGGCACTGAGGAAATCCTGGTTTGTTATTTCATAATCACCTATTTATGGTTCCCACAGCATATTGTTTTTGTCTTGCTGTTCATTTATTGCAGGTCTATTAAGCTGTCACCGCTTAGCTTCAAGGCACTGTGCTGCAATTCCTCCCATCGCCGTGATTGTGCTCTCATTCCCCTGGGACTGTGCTGACAGAGATCACTGTCAGTGCCGTGCAGAATACGGAAGGAGCATGTTCTGCCCCATGAAGCAGGCACAGATGCAGCGAAGACTGCGAATGAGCTATTGTCCGAGGAACACACTTAATGCAGGATTAATTACAGCAAGGCCAGGTGTTGGCCCCTGGAGCGTGCTGGCTGATGAGCAGGATCCCAAGCATCAGGACCCACCCGACGGTTCCTATTTCTGTTGGCAATTTTAGCAGAGAAACCAGAGTTAAAGCAGGTTATTGATACTTAACTCCCTAGGAAAAACAAAAAATTACCACTTGGAAATCTTTGTGTGTTTCTTGCCTAAGCCAGGATTTTGCAGCTTGTTCTTGCCCTTAATTTTTTCTCCTTCTAATGGGTGCTCACATTCTTCACTCAGCTTCAGAAAAGGGGCTGCCTGGTTGTTCCTGTGAAGATGAAGATAAACCAGAGTCCTGCGGTGGGCTGCGTGCAAAAACGCCTACTCGAGGGTGGCACAGAATTGCTTTGCTAAATCAGAGTTTATGTGTGCGTAATGATGAAAGAGAAAGACCCGAACCCGGGAGCGCTTCCAGTGGCAGCTCTCAGCATGGGCAGAGGCAAGGTGTTGATGGCGTCGTCTCCTGACCGGGGAGTGCAGAAGAGGTCACCGGGAAACCTGCTGTAGTGACCGTGTAGCTCCCAAAATGCTCCTAGAGCTCCCTTTGACGCTGAGGCAGGAGCTGCTGGTGAGGAGGGTGGTAAAGCAGCTGATCGTTTGCCTGTTGGTATCTGGCCCTGGCCCTGAGCCTGCAGTTTCCAGACCCGTGAGCTGAGCACTGGACGCGTAGCAGTGCCCTTGAGAGGAGCGAGCAGACCCCCACACCTGCTGACAGCAGAAACTTCACAGCCTGCCTTACCCAGCACTGCCAGCGCATGGCCGGACCCACCCCGTTATGTTCTCCAGCTCTTTTTAGGTCTTTCAAACTTGCAAGCCTCAGTTGGTTTACTTTTGTCTGCTGCCAAGACACCTCTTCCTGCCCTGCACTCCTTCTCCCCCTCTGTTTCCATCAAGGACTGGGGTGTCTATGATGCTTTGCCAGAACACCCAGCCCCAGAACAGAGTAATTTCAGACTGTGACACCACCCCGTGCTCTGGACAGGCTTTTTCATCTCTGTGATCTGCCTTTCCCAATCACCACAGCAAGCCCAGTCCAATGGCTGAGCAGCAGCAGGTCGCTGGCAGTGCCCGATGTAATTATCTCCTCATGAGTTCATTGTTCATCAGATCCTGCACCTCTATGCCATAGGGGGCTGAATCTCCCCCTTCTTCCCTTCTGCTAGAGCATTTCTGATACTTTCTAATCCCCTTCTGTACATGCTCAAACTCCTCCAAGAGCTGCCTGGCTCCATGGCTCTCCAGATCCCCTTCCATACTCCTCCCGTCCTGTCCCAGCCTGCCCCAGCTTTGGACGCTCTGCCAGCTGGTTCACGGTCCTCCTGCAGCTTTCCTCTTGCTGCTCCACACCTCATGCCTCTTCCTCAGTCTGGTGAGGCTCCCTCCTTCTACTTCCAGCCCTTTTTCAGAACAGATCTCCACACTTCTACCTACGTACAAATACACTTACAGAAACACAACTTCACAAACAGCAATTAAATCTATTAGCATGATTTTTTTTAAAGTTAGACCGCGTTAAACCACTGTCTTAAAATGCCCATTTAGGCGAGTCTGATGTCTGTGTGCCCTGTGACTCAGATGCTCCCCAATACACACCACAAGAGAGACTGTAGGGGCTTGGGGCAGAGCTGGGGGGTGAGCTGCAGTGCCCGCAGACAGCCCTGGGGAGAGCCCCCCACCCTGCCCTGGAGACACGCAGGGTTGGTAACTCTAGGGCATTTCATCAGCCCTTAGTTAGTTAAAACACAGAGTTCATCCTTCCAACGGAGTGTTTCTTTACTACTTCTCTTTTTCTTTAGTAGTAAGACTTTCAGCTGATGCATGGAAAACCCATGTCCAAATTCGAAATTATTTTAGGACTGTTTTAAAGGCAGGATCTTGTGCTGTGTAGTAGTTTTGCAGATGACTCATTCTCCCTCAGGGGATAACCTGAAGAGTGCTCTTCTGGTTTTGTCTTTAATACTTCTGTCCGTTCTTCAGAAAAAAGCCATTTTGAAGTTAATGGGTAATCTAGACCCCCACAGCTCTTCAGTCAAGTTTAAAAAGCAAACATACCAAAAGAAATCCAACATTTCCACTGCCGTTTTGTGCCCGAAATACGTAAAGAAAAGCAAAGTACTTCCCCACAGTTTGAATTCAGCAGCCAAATTACAGACGTTCCGGAGGGCGAACACATTTCTGAGTGCCAGCCCCTCACAGGACCCCCCTGCCGCCCTGCCCCATGCTTAGTGACTCTGCGGCAGCAATGGCTCACAACCGCCGCAGGAGGGCGAACACAGTTCTGAGTGCCAGCCCCTCACAGGACCCCCCTGCCGCCCTGCCCCATGCTTAGTGCCTCTGCGGCAGCAATGGCTCACAACTGCCGCAAAGTCAAGCAACACACGGCGCAGAGTGAAACTTTGGCAGTCAGTTGGACCAGTCAAAAAATGGAAAATGGATCCAAATGGCAGACAACAGAGCAGGAGAAGTGTGGGGTTTATTCCGCTGTGACTTAAGAGAACTCCTGAACAGCAGTGGAATGGGGGCCAGAACCCAGCAGCCCCACCCCCCACCCGTATTCAGCCTCGTTCCTGGCCCTGAGACCATCAACACGCTTTGTCTTCTCTGCAGGTCTCCCGTTCATTGCTAGCAGAAGAGGAATCCACAGGAATGTGGAAGCTGTTCCTTCCTGCACGCAGCCAGCAAGGTGAGTCTATAAACACCACGGATGTGGATGTGGTCCTCTCGCACGGGTTTGGGTGCCTCCAGGTCAGGAAGTAATTACAGGGATAATAATAGTAATAAAGCTAATAATGGTGCGAAAGGCTAGTGTGAGAGCTGCCCTGCCTGCAACAAGCGCTTTCACTGAGATGACCTGTTAGCCAGCAGAACCAAGTGAGGTGCGCTTCAGCACTTGCTACATGGGACGGGTTGTTTTGGGCTTTTTAATTGTCATCCAGCAGACAGGATGAAGACAGCTCCTATTATTCCGGCTCCTTTCTCCGCCTGGCTTCTCGTTTTCTTGCTGGTGTGAATACAGGGACTGGTCTGTATGTGCGTGAAAACTAACAATCCGTTCAGATATTTACAAAATGTTTAAAACTATTTCTTTGTGCTTAAAAAATGAATAGATGCATTTGAAATTCAGCTCAAGAATCCAATTACATTGAAGAAATACTGAATATTGTGTTTGTGTGAAGGCAAAGAGTAACGAATAACTGGGAGTGCTTAGCAATTACTGATTTGAATTTTCAGCATTTTGAGGTCTTATCCACTCTGGACTCTTCTCTGCAAGGCCTGGACTTTCTAGAGGCACTTTTCTGCACCAGCAAATCAGCGTTCCTGGTGCTGCATGCTGACCCTGGCCCTTGCCACGCTGCGATGGGGGTCTTTGCTGTCTGACATCCACGGATGGGAAGTTTTTCCCAGGTACTCCTAGCATCAAGGCAAAGCATTTCTGCCTAAATGCTGGGTCAGTTCTGGGCTCTCGTCAGACAGGCTTGGCCTTGCCCCAGCCTTCAGCTCAGCACCTGGGTCAGCCCTGTCTCCTTGGTGTGTGCTGCCGTTCTTCTGGCAGGCGGATGGCCCTGCCCAGCCTCGGTACCAGCGAACATGCTTCAGTCCTTTCCAGCTCCCAGCGCTGCTGCTCCTGCCCTCGCCTTCTGCGGGAGCAGCTCTTCCCTCAAACCCAAAGGGCACCCCTGCAGTGCTGCCACCACCCCCTTCCTACCTCCTCTTTATTTCAGCTGGCTAGAGCGAGGTGAGTTTGCAAAGCCAGAGCCGAGGCCATTCCTGGGTCTGCTGCCAGCTGATGTGACTCGCAGCGGCAACCACCTCGCGAGACCCTGCAGCTCTGCTCCACCAAGAGAGGAGCGGTCCTCGCTCAGCACGGGGATACGCCCAGACACGCTGAAGAGCAGACGCAAGCAAAGCACCTGGGATACGGTGCTGCTCGCTGGCAAGGAGCGCTCTCCACACCATCTCGCCAGGGTGTTGGGGGTTCCTTCTTTCCTCCTGTCCTCACACACAGGCTCACGGTTGTGCAGGCTGCTTGTGCTCTTCCCATCTGCGAGGCCTTTGCTGGACTTCTACCTGCTAACAGATTTATTAGGAACAGTTCTGGCACAATTAACGCCAAAAGTAGTTGTAGATTGAGAAGAACATGAGCCATTCTGAGCCTCAGTAACCGCGATGTGTTTGGCAAGAGGGGACATGCTGAAGTCGATGCTCTTACCGCAGAGACCTGGTAACCTGACGTGGTGCAGGCCATGAGTGCTCCCACACGAGGCAGGAGCTGTGATTTGTACCATGCCCTCCTTGGCACACACTCTGTTCAGCTTTGGGACATTGTGCTGTGGTGCGGCTGAGATGAGGCAGGAAAGGAAGGGTAAGGTCTCCAGGTAGGCTGGGCAAGGTGGAGCACAAACGTGGAGTATTTAAGTACCTTTTGCTCAAAACCATTTCCAGGCTAAAAGAGCTAAAGCAAAACATGTCAGGAAATGTGTGTCTTGTCAGCGAAAGGTCTGCTGGGGAGAATAAACAGCATGTGAAACTTGCTGCAGAGAGGGGTACAGCCATGATGTGGTTTTGGAATTTAGAGTGGAGAAATCTGTCAGCAGCATCTCATTAGCTCAGTTCATTCCCCCGTCCTAGCTGGCCAGCTTCTGGCCTGGCTTCTGCCTCAGGTGGTACTCCGTCAGCGGCGAATCGAGGCATCCAGCCCCAAAACTAGCAGGGGAAAGGGCAGAGCGTGGAGCTGGGCACAGCACGTGGGTAAGCACGTGGGGAACCTGCTCTCCTGAGGAGTATTGCTTAACCACCAAGGGTCCTTCTGGGTGTTTCCTTGCCATTCACTTTTCAGTCTGTTTTTTTCATTAAAGTCTGTTTCTGTTTCAATCTAAACTCCCACACAGATTTCATTCTGGTTTGGAGTACAAAACAAATTGTGTTGGAGTACAAAACAAATTAATTCCACGTTTGCTTGTTTCATAAATCATTGACCTAGGGAAGTCAAACGGTACCTCCTGCTCTTTTTTAGCCTCTTTTCCTGAGGTGATTAAATTCATGCTGTCATGCTCTCTGTGTGGGTATGTCCAGTCCGTACACACGTGGCTGTGGGGATCTTTTCATTGCTTTCCATTTTTTTATTTGACAGAGAAGGACTGTTCCCGGGGGGGCCATGAAGTTAAATCCTAACAGTGTTGTGGAAAAATGTGTATTTATAGGGGCTGGAGAACCTGCTAATGACCCGTGGGAGATGAAAAGCTGCAATGTGGCCTCAGTCCCGTTTAGCCACTGAATAGGTCACATCATGGAAAGGTGTTAACACATTCCCTGAACATGAAGAAGAGAAGCTCCAGCTGCAGTTCACGCTTGTGAAAGTGCTTTGTTCTCTGATGCCTGGGAAGGGCAGATCATTTCACTGCCTGAATATGCTTCACTTAGAGAGTACCAGCACCTTCACACTCACTTGGAATACCAACCACATCACACACAGCAGGAGGAGACCGGCCATCCTGGCCTCTGATCCTGGGGAAGGCTCTGTGGCTTTCTGTGATGTGGGTGACACCTCAGGGCTATACGAATCACAGCACCAAACACAAATTCACCTTCTCAGCTGACATCCCAGCAGAGTCTATATTACGGACTTTAAATGTTAGTGTGTTAATTGTTTACAAACCCAAATATTTCAAGTTTTGAAACAAGTCCACAGGCAGTTATGTGGAGTGGGACTAGTCCTAGAGCAGAATCGGAGTTGAGGAGACATTGGGTCATGTCCGTAAGTCCAGCTATTCCTCACTAAATGACCCCACATGTCACAAACCCTCCATGTAGGAGTATTTAAAAGCAAAACCACACATATAATCAGTCCCATCGCTTAGTTGCACTAAAGCTAATAGTAAAATTACCATCTGTACCTTGACTTTTGCATGAAGCTGAGCAAATTATATATTTAAGGGGAGTCCCAGCTGCCCAATGTATTGTGACTGCGAGCCTGTAACGTTGTCAGTCTATGATGACCATAGGCTAATGTTTATGGGTTGCCTGGTATCAGTTTTCCTCCCATAAATCACGCGAGCACAGCAGGACGGCTGTTCCTGCAAGAGGCAGCCAAAGTGCGACGCATGCAGATGGATTTCACCAGGGAGGCTGACCCTGGTAACAGAGCAACTCTGTCCCATGACCCAGATTCTGCTCCAGAGTTATGAGTCTATCACAAAACATCATATGAGAGTTATGTCTATCACAAAACATCTCTCTTCGGCACATACAAATCTTGAATAGGCAGCACTATCAGCACCATTGGTTGGCCGATTAAAATCTCTATCTGACAAAACAGTATGTGGTTTGTCTGAGGCCTCCGTTTCCCACTTCTGTGAAAGGAGAAGACTCAGGGAGCAATAGAGGGCTGGTTCATAGCAGAGGAATGAGGAAAATGCCTGACTTCACCTAGCTCAAAGCCCCACGAAATCTACTCTATTCCGAGTAGAAGCTCACCTCTTCCAAGCTAACTGGTACTTTTTATTGCTCAGATTTCCCTTTCTGAACGAATGAAATATTCACCCCAAGTCCTCTCTGTGGAGATAGGAAACCCGTGCCCCTGCCCAGTCCTTCTCCGGTCATTCTACACCAAGGATCAGGCTCACGACTCTGGACTCCAGTTCTAGATCACAAACCCAAGTGTTCTTTCACACACACTTTGTTTTGTAGCTCAGCTCTTTGGTTTAGGCCTGACATCTAACCAGAAGAAGTTACCAAGATGTGTAGAGTTTGATTACATCAAACCCAGGGCAATATATTATGCTCCTGTGATACAAATTTAGGGAAGGTTGTGCATTTGACAGGAAGAGAAACACCGTTCCTGGCTCTGTCACTGGGAACATCCATTTTCTGCCGCTCTCTTAATCTTGGATTTGTAACCATCCTTGTCTCAGCAAACTCGTGGGTGCACATGGTGCCCAGTGGCACAGTGCCTCCAGAGGCTGATCTGGGTCAGGCTCTAGACTCTCTTGGAAGGTAAACAGCTACAACATGATGCTCAGCACTCCCCCTTTGCACCGCAGTCTGCCCGGTCTGGTGCACAGTGAGGGGAGGAAAAGCCAAGCCATGGTTCATCTGTCACTCCTCTAGGAGGAGTAACTGAGGAAGGGGCATGCCTGAGCTCAGGCTGCTGTCCTGACTATCCCTCGGGCAGCAAGATTGTCCACAACCCAGGCAAAAACATCCTTACTGTCAGTTACACTGCTGAGTTATTCAGAGGTTTCTGTTTTCCCTGTAAAAAAACTGAGAAGAAACTGAACAGGCTAAGAATGTCAAAGGCACAGCCCCCTGAGCACACCACATAGTCCCCACAGCCTGAGGTGCAGCTCCCTCATTTTATGATCCCTCAGTTCCAACAAGAGAATTCAGAAAGCAGAAACCTTGTCTAAATAAAGACAACCTTGGCAAAGCACATCGCTGCAGCTTGTGATTTCTGTCAAGGCAGCGTGTGGTCACAGCAAGGCCATGCAGGGGAACAACGAGCAATGAAGCAGGAGAGACAGTTCTGTTGGAATAAACAAGAGCAAACGCAGCGCGATGGTGTGGAACACGTGTAACTGCTGCGGGGAATGCCCTGCTACCCTGTCTGAAGGAAGAGCTCCAGGAATGTTTATCCCCAGACACACTTCTCTCCAGCTCAGGGGTTTTCCGCTGGTGGCCTTTACATCCCTTCTAAACCCCTGGTCTAGCTCTGAACCGC